>NC_142930.1:15641940-15674440 GCF_046866305.1 Octopus bimaculoides | reverse complement strand
GCAAGGAAACTCTGGAAGAGTATGCGGAGTGGTCCTGCTAGTTCTTGTTTACACGACTTTAAGAGGACAGCTGGGAAACCATCTGGGCCAGTTGCCGAATTTGAGCTCATTTCATTTATGGCAGCTATCACATCTTCCTCTTCAATGTCGATGTAGGTAATGGTTGCAGTCTTTTTCTGCTGAGTGCTATTGTCAAAGAAATCAGCTGGGTTCTTTATCTGCATGTGACTCAGAGGAGAAGTGAAGACACTCTTGAATTGTGTACTGAGCACTTCACTTATCCATGTGGGATCTGCAGTCAGTGAGCCATTAGGCAGGAATAGGGGTCCTATCTTATACTGTACCGTAGCAATCTCATTTGCAAATCTATAGAAAGCCTTGGGGTTTGTTTTTATGCTTTCTACTGCTCTCTTCTCCTTCTCTGCTCTCTCCTTTTCATGGGAGAGTTTAATTTTGTTTTCTATTTCTAATAGTGTTAGTTTTAATTTAGCCCTTTTCCTATCCTCCAGTTCTCTATTTAACTGGTTTGAGACCTTTGTTCTGTGTCTCATAAGAATTTTCCTGTCTCTAGGAATTCTATTGGCATGTTTGCTGGTCTTTCTATATGGCACGTATTTGGTGCATATGTCTTGTATGGTTGACATAAAATGACTTAATTTGAGGTCATTGTCTTGTATAGAAAGGCTGTCATGCCAGTTTTGATTTCGAATCTCTCTGCGAATTGGCTTCCAGTCCGCCCTGTGGAAATTCAGGTTGGATATTGCTTGAGTCCTCCTGGTGGGGTGGGTGTCAGTGGGTTGTCTAGGACCATACATAGTTAATTCTATAATGTTATGATCTGAGAGAGACGTGGGCGTTATTTTCACATTATGGATTAGGCTCACATTGTTTGTGAAGCAGAGATCTAAAATATTGCTTCCCCTGGTTGGTTGGAGTATCACTTGTTCCATGAACAGCATGTTGGATAGTTCTAGCAATGATTTTGCCTGGCTTTGTTCATGCAGTGACATCCCAGAGAGGATGTGACCTTCAGGCCATTTAACATTTGGGAGGTTAAAGTCGCCTAGGAAAAGTATATTGATGTGTTGGTCCAGATTTGTCAGGACCTCTTCTATGCGTCTGAGGCTGTCCTCAAATTTACCTTCCTGCTTTGCGGTATTTGGTGGACGGTATGTTGAGCATACAACTACATCAATTTGTTTTATGTGTACTATTAAAGTATCACATACCGAGTTTGAGTGTGATAGTAGTAGTAGGGGTGTGACATCTTCTCGGATGTACATTTCAACTCCCCCATGACTTCTATCCCTTCTGTCTGTTCGGAGTACGGCATACTCTGGTATATTTATCTCCGCATCTGCTATATTAGGTGTTAGATGCGTTTCGGTAAGCACCATGCATATTGATTGATTGCATGTTACTAGGTCTTTCAAGTATAGGAACTTGTCTTTGCCGCCTGTTCGTAATAGGCCCCGGATATTCAGTAGGAATATGGGTGTGATATCTGTGCAGGGGTTCCTGGTGTTAGCGGTGGCCATCCCTGATCCATCATCTGTGGTGGTCTTGGACAATGGTTCGTGTGTCGTTGACTCTGTACCCTCTGCATCCACGTTAACTGCTGTACCATTTTCTGGGCCAAGCTTAAAAAAGCTTGCTGCTCAGCTACTGCAGTTCGTACAGCCTCTGCATGTAGCCTTTTTTGGGAGCAGAAGGAATATACGGACTTCTCTCTTTGTGAGTCCTGTTGGTATTCGGTGGATTATGTGTACGTAGATTTAAGCTTTCTGGTCTCCCTTTTCTGCGCTCCCGCTTATTTTGTTGTAAGTGGTTATCTACCTTGTTTAGCTGGTGGTGTTTGGGATGGGCAAATTTGCAGTTTTGTCCCTTTTCCCCATTCCAGCAGGTACCATTTAGGTAGAATTTACAGATCTGTTTCTTTTTTTTTATGTATATATATATATATATATATATATGTATATATATATATATATATATATATATATATATATGTATATATATATATATATATATATATGTATATATATATATATATATGTATATATATATATGTATATATATATATATATATATGTATGTATATATATATATATATATATATATATATATATATATATATATATATATTTATGTATATATATATATATATGTATATATATGTATATATATATATATATATATATATATATATATATATATATATATATATATATATATATATATATATATATATATATATATATATATATATATATACATATATGTGTACATATATATATATATATATATATATATATATATATATATATATATATATATATATATATATATATATATAGTCATTGCTCGTCATCAGCCTGAAGTTGCAAAACCAGCTGGTAATTACCAAATACACAGAGTAGAAAGGCTACTACCAAATATGACATCACCCCTTGCTTCCGTATTCATCTATCACCCCTTCCTTTCTCATTCATAGACACAAAATAATTATTATAGTAGATTATCTCGCTAACCCTAGGAGCTATGAAAAAATACAAAGCCGAGCAACACCACATCTGTGTAATTTTTCACGCAATTTCACCCAACCGTTTGACCGTGAATCCCAGGACAAGAAAATATACAGGAAAGAATCACCCATGTCAAACTTATATGTGTGTATATATGTATATATGTATGTGATTTTAAATGTCTTGCCCGCTCACGTTTTTGGTATGCTGCTATATTTCATGTTGAGAACTTTTTAGGTCTTAATAGACACAAAATGTGATCTATTTCTAGCGCATTAATTGTCCACGTTAGTGGTCGACGTTATTTTTAAAATGTACCTTAATCCCCTGAGATTGCAGATAATATTTCTGAATCTCTTTGATTCTATAAATGTGCTGGCCCCCTGATAATTAATCGATATTAATTAATATATTAATATATGAATAATTAACAGATCTTATAATAATTATATATATATATATATATATATTTATATATATATATATATATATATATATATATATATATATATATATATATATATATATATATATATATATATATATATATATATATATATATATATGTAGCATGATCCGGAGAAAGGAGAGCTTCCAGATCTATACTTTTATCAAACACTTATTTACAACATTCTTTCGTGGACCTACGCGCGTTTTAGCTGCATCGACTGCACCTGTCATACAGTTTCATCTGTGTCCATTATTTACTGCCATTCGAAATGGAGCTGAAAGAATCAGCAAGCTGAGTTAATAAAGTGTTTATTTTAGGAAGTATTGGTGTTACTAAAAATAGTTGTAATATATATATATATATATATATATATATATATATATATATATATATACACGATGGGCTTGTTTCAGTTTCCGCCTACCAAATCCGCTCACAAGAGTTTGGTTGGCCCAAGGCTATAGTAGAAGACACTTGCCCAAGGTACGACGCAGCGGGACTGCACCCGGAACCATGCGTTTGGCAACGAAGCATTTTCCCAGCGCTAAACTGATCTGTCCTCTGACAGAAAAGAAAAAAGAAGCTGACGCAGCAGAATTGGTTTCTTTTCTTTTTTTTTTTCTTTTTTTCTCTGTCAGAGAGCAGGTCACAGTTTTGAGCGACGAAAATTCTGACATCATATGCAATACATTACTTGTATAATTGAAGTTGAATTTTTTTTACCCTATCGGAGTGACTAACTAATGTATTCCACTCTGCAATCACTTTACTTTCAGCACACGATCACTGATCAAAACACCTGCTACGCAAATGCTCGTATACACACACACACACATATATATATATATAAATACACGAGTAGGATTTACATGTCAACATATGTCGTAAACTCTGTATTGACCGAAACTGCAGATTTTCTTTCATATTTGTCATTGTCGTATAATTTATTTTCATTCCATACTTCCAGTTACCCCTGTTGTTTCGTCTGATATTTCAACGCTTTTACACCGTTTGATATACATAATGATATGTATAAATAGGAACTTACGCTTAAATACGTGTGATGAATTTGGATGGGAGGAATATTTATATGATTATTTATCACTAATATACAATCTAAAGAAACATATTCAATTCTAAATCCTAACTTTGCTAGTCAAGTTATAAAATAAATTGTATTCGATATTACCGCCCTGAAAGGATTTAGTCATGAATACATAATCCTTGAAACGGAATGTAAATAATACACATAGCATTGAAATTCGAGATTAGATTGTCCGAATGTGTAAGACTAATTGCAAATCATACATAAAAGTTACACCTTTTGTTGATATTGTGAAGCTCACTTTTAAGGCGTTTAATGATGATCTATAATCCTTGTCAAGCGGAGATTAATTTCGGCTTCTTTGATTGTGCATTTATGTAGATCTTTTTAATTAAAGGGATGTGACTGTGTATTATTCTCTTGGGGATGCAATGTATATTTGAAGACTAATGTTGCAAACAGAGATACTGCTGCATTTGTTGCATTCAATGTGATATACAACAAATGATCAAAAGCATTTTTCAGAGAAACTCGTAGTGAAAAGTAAGTGCCCTCTTATTCAACTGATATTTTCTCAGATCAGAAGGGGAAGCGAAGATAATTTATGCAAGTCAATTAATATTGTGACTATTTGAAAAAGATTTGACTATCTTCAACTTTAAACGAATATGGACCAGTTCGATTCGATTCCCTCCGCCAACATCGTTGCATTTGCTGTGTCTATGACTAATTGCACAATAATTGTAGAACACACCGAGACTAGCTGTCAAGATTCACATATAAAGATGCAATACTTTTTGTGTAGTTATATTGCAGAAGATTCATACAGGTGAGAAGTATTGACTAGCAAGTCATACAACACTTTTGCTTTTGTTATATCTTTGCTTAAGTAGACGCCAATATGAGAGAATTTTCTTAGTCGTCCCACTTGCCTAAAGTATCACTTATATTCCCATCATATCAAACCGTAATGCTTTATAGACCGAGTTTAGTATTGGATAATGTACATCTAGTTTTCCTGTATTAAATATAAATGAATTGGTCACGGCTGAACCACTATGACCATAAGCATAATCCATTAGAAATTACATTAAGACAAACCAGATTGATTTTGAATATATCACATACTCATCAAGAGAAGAATATATAGATATCATAAGTACTAAGGGCCTACCATTTCCGGAAATTCATATGTGAGCCATATTTCTGATATTACACAGCATAATGTAAGTTGTTCTCTGAAATTTCATATAAAGTTTGAACTCTGTTCAACAAAATGAATTAGTTATTTTATAGAATCGAAGCTGTAGTTAAGTTGCCTAACATTGATAGAGAATGTATAACGTAGGTAACATTGTTATGGATTTCATTTTAAAGACACTTAAAGTAAGCAATTCCTGTTTGAATACATCTTGGTGTAATATTGGAATGCACCAAAGGCGGTGAGCTGGCAGAAACGTTAGCACGCCGGGCGAAATGCATAGTGGTATCTCGTCTGACTTCATGTTCTGAGTTCGAATTCTGCCGTGGTTGACTTTGCCTTTCATCCTTTCGGGGTCAATAAATTAAGTACCAGTTGCATACTGGGGTTGATCTAATCGACTGCCCCCTCCCCCATACTTTCAGGCCTTGTGCCTAGAATAGAAAAGAATATTGGAATGCACTGGTGTAGAGTTTGTATTATGACACAAAGCTACATCTTTTCTCTTAGGCTGCTTTGGCGGTTACTATTTTCCATGTGATTTTCGAATAATGAGGTTGTTCTTGTTTGTTCCTTCCCGAGCCATATCTGGCTCATAAAGGCCGGTTTCTCAGTCTCATTGACATATAGGTTCCCCGCCTGGACGGGATGCCGATCTGTCAGAGGTGAGATGTTATATGCAGGAGGAAAAAGTGAGAGAAACTTGTGGCGAAAGAGTCATCAGAAATTCGCCATTATCTTCTGCCGGAACCACGGAGAATTTAGCTGTTTCGCTCATAAACACACACATCACCCGGTTTGAGATTCGAACCCGTGATCCCTCGGCCGCGAAGCCGCTGCTCTAATCACTAGGCCATGTGCCTCCACAAATAATGATGTAAGGAGCAGAAATGTCAAAATCATCTTATAGGTTTCCTCACTTTGTGATTCGCTTTGGATTCCTTGTTTTCTTGTAAAGTCAAAGAACCATATCAATACGTTACCTTTAATCCAAGAATATGCACCTTGTGAAAATGACATAACGCTCAAATAAACACCCGTATTCACGTTAAAGATATGGATTCAAACAGTCACACACATTTCCTGATGAACAGGGGAATTTGCTGCAAATTATTTGTCAGGTAGAATACAAAATTACATTAGAATGAACCCAATACTGAAAATTTCGACGTTATCTTCGAGTGAGACCAAACATTGATTCCATCCTCATACACATATAAATCTTAATCGTTTTCCTGGTATCGTAGCTTTTTTTGAATTTACTGTATTTAGGAAGGGAGTGGAAGGCAATATATGTTTCTCTTGCCATGCAATGTCAGGTGCTTATTAAAATTCCTCTTTCACAAATTTCATCCAACAGTTTAACTACGGGGTGAAATTATTGGACACTGTTGTCTAGGACATAAAAGAATACTGAAAGATCGTAGCTAGAATGTTTCTCATTGCAGACCTGTCCTATCAAATTTGAGGGTCCATTAATAACAATGGCAACAACAAGGTAAATAGATCATACCCAATGAAAATGTTGCGAATGGATTCGAAAATGTTTGTAAGCTTCTCAGATAATAATTTACGACAATTCAGTTTCAGAGATTGAATGACTTCTTTTGCATTTCCTATAAAACCTTTCCTTATCACAGAAGCCTGTACTTGTATATTGATAGTGTAACATAGGTTACCTACGACAATGTTAAAACACTTTCGTCTATTTAGTACAATAAATCATTGATTTGGTCATCCTGAAATTTAACTGCATAATTTAATTGTTGATTGTCATATCTAACACAGAAACCTTTGACTTTGTTCATTTTGTGGTAGATAAAATAAGTAACATTTAAATCCTGGAAACCATTCAAAAGTTCAGGCAATATATCTTTCTTAAAGCGAAAAAAGAAAGAAAAGAAAAACAGCATGCAAAACAAAATCTGTGAGTTGCTAAAGTTAGATATAGTTATTAGATTGTTTTGTTTTCTAATAAGAGTTTAGTTCTCCTTAAGATTAATCTTTGCGTCGCTTCCAATAATAATTTTAGCAAATTTGACATATTTAAGTGCTTAAACAAATTGCAAATAGCATGAACACGTACACATATTTTTACTTCTTTTTCACGGCAGTGTACTACAAGCAGAAATTTAATGTTTCTCGTGATCGTTTAAGAAATGAGCAAACAAGAAACACATGAAAGTTACTCGACGTTTTAGAAGTATCAGCCATATAAGGCGCATATAATATTATGTTGTCTTTAGCAAGTGCACTTTCGATGAATGAAGTCGAAGATATCTTTAAAAGGGTAAGCCTTTGACTGTCATAAGTCTTTCCTTGTATGTCTACTAGATCCGATTTGACCTGGTGCTAAAAAGAAGTAAAAGAAATGAGTTTGAACACTATCGTGAGGTTATTTCTTGACTTTAAGCCCTTAAGAATTGAGAAGAGATATTCTGCACTCCTTGAAGCGTTAACAAGATCAAGAATTTCAACATATACATCCTTTTTGGAGAACTCAAGATTGTATCCTATATTTCCTACTGAATAGAATGCCGGAAAATGAAGCGAAATCAAATCATGTTTCTTGAAATTGTATCATAATATTATCCTAACTTAACCGTTTGTTCTTTTACAGAATGACATTCGACATTGAGGAGGAAACTTTAAACCGATACGATACCCGTACATTTCTGATACATAATGCTTCTTGTTACATGAATGGCAAGGGTAAACTTGACTTGAAAGCCGAGACATCTATCAGACTTTTACTTATATCAGTATCTATATATACACATATGATTCAATAAACAGAGAGAGAGAGAGTCAAGTATAACGGTAGATTTAAGTAAATAGCTACGTATATAATTCGAAAGTTAGAGGCAGACACACTGACGGACAGATAGATAGATAAGTGTAAAGCTATATTCACACCAGTGATTACTTGCCATGAACACGAGTTACTAGACCACTTAATAAATTGGCTGTTGTATGTGCACAAGTGTCTATTTCTGACCAGGTGGGGTGGATGAGATAGAGATCATAATCTAAAGTCATTTAAACTTCGATAGGCAACGAATTCAATTAGTATTAAATTAATCCCCTACATTAGATCATCTGACGAGTATCAAATTATCAAGTTCTGATGAGGAATTAGAAAAAAATGCAGTGTTAGATAACGTTCTAATTAGGTTAACACCGAACCTAAAATTATCTTTATCAACCTCGTGGCTATATCAGCACTAATATCTTGATCCTAAGAAAGCAATGATTTGTATGGTAGATATATTTTCTCGGGTTCCGTATGGTCGTAAAATTAAGTAGATGGCAACTTTACACTTATCCGCAAAGATTGCTTTTGTAAGTAGTCTTTAAATTCTAACTCACACTATTTTATAATTTGTATAATGAACACATATACAAGTCGTCCAAGAACTGGACACAATTTATCGATTACCGTTTACAATCGTCGTATCGGAAACATTATCCAGCTTCCTAAAATGTTACTGCCTCAAGATGTTCATAACTTTGATAGGGAGTTAGAGAAAATACAGTTAATAATTTCGATTTCATTGAACCTTTAATATTTCTTTTGACAGGTGGTGTTTGAAAGCCGTACAACGAAAAGTAAGAGGCCAAGAATTTGAGAAAGAAATGCAATTTCGATCCCAGTTGGTTTTAATTTAGTTTTATATAAAAATATTTTAGTAAAGAGGTCAAAATCATAAATTTTAATTTTCTCGAAAAGAAGGATTTTGATAGTTAGCCTAAACGAAGCCAATAATTATTCAGAAATCAACTAAGAAAGATGCACTTTCTCGCAAAACTAGAACACTAAAGAATTTCAACACCCGATTGAAGTCAATAGTTACTTCATTTACAGAAAAAGAAGAAAGAAAACGATTTGCGTGTGTGTTACAAATCGTCGTGTCGTCTTTGTCTTTCCTCAGAAAATACAGGCTTCACTTAAATCACTATAGGGCTTACTATCTAGATACAAACTTCGACACTGTAAATACTAATATAGCAATTTTAATTAAACTTTCGGCTATGAAAGGAATAACTTTATTCTCAAGCTAAAATGAGAATGTTATTTCAGTTTCGTATTTTCTCAGAATTACCAATTTAATTCGGAAACTTGTATAAAAACATGTGATTGATTTAATATTAATAGCTTACACATATATAATGGAAGCTATATAATTTCGTCTCGTGTCTCTATTCACCATTTCATTGTTTGTTTGTGTAATGAAGTACATAAAACAACCGCCTCGCTATATATTAATGTTCATTCCACTCATTCTTTGGTTTAATTTTCTCTATCAGTCTCTCTCACTATATGTATGTATATCTCTAAATCGTACGGCCTGTTGGTCTAGTGGCTGGAAGATGGCATGGTTCACTCCCCTGCTTGCAATATATATCAGGTGCAGATTACATCGCATAACTAGCTGAAGGAGGGGTCCTCCTGAGATTAAAATGGTAGAAACATCGGTTCCTGCGGAACAGTGATATCTAAGTGGCGATAAACATCATTTCTTAGTATAGTCACTGCTTTCATCTCGTATAGAGTTTTTCTAATTAGATAATTTGCTTGTTGTGAGATCAGTGACTGGACGTCACTTATTTTCTATTCGAGGATGTACCCGAAAGAAAACAGTTTCGCCTTATTATTTTATTCACTTAGATTTACATGTTTACACTTTTACACAGTCAAAGTATTCTCCATTTCTCCAGTTGCACTTTGCACTGTTCGAAGCAGTTTTGAAAATCTTGCAAAGCGATGCTTTTTAACGCCTCCGCGATGTTTTCTTCGCCTTTTCCACATCTAAAAATTCCGTAGCACCAGCTTTCATCACCAGTGATGACTCCCAGCTTAGGGTCTGGACCAACTTCTACGTGATCTTTCAGTTCAAAGTGAACAGAATACATAAACAACAAGGTGGTTTTTGCTGTTTTAATGATTTAAAAAGAATGATCTTTATAAGGACGAAACAAGGAAAATTCAACAACACTTTCAAATATATTTATCATTATCTCGAAATTTAGAGAGCTAAGGTGGGTTTATATCATTCAACGATGGGCTAATGAACTACGAAAGTGAACGTCGTAATATGATCGATGATTAACCAACATTTTGCATAAATGTATTGGAATCTAAAGATTTGCATTAAGAGACTATTGCATATATATATATATATATATATATATATATATATATATATATATATATATATATATATATATATATATATATATATATATATATATATATATATATATATATATACACGAGGAGATGCTGAGAAGACCCTGGTTTTAAGTATAAAAAAAAGAAGAAGATGATAAATTAATTATGATTTTATTCAACATATTCCCCTCTCATATTTACACACTTGTTGCAACGATCCTTCATTTTTTGTAAGCTCCGTAAAAAACACGGAAGGTTGGGCCTCCAGCCAGGCCTTTCGCGACACTCTTAAAATTAGGGATTGTTCAGCATCCCACCGTGTTTACATATATATATATATATATATATATATATATATATATATATATATATATATATATATATATATATATCAGGTCATCCCATAAGTTCTGTCCAAATTTTGTATAAAGAAAACAAGTGATCGAATGTTACATTTTAATTGAAATTTAATCATCGATGTACTTTCCCTGTTTATCGATGACTTTCTTCTATCTATTTACAAGCTTTTAAAATCCCATGTAAAGCTCTTTTGGTTTCAAAGCAAAGAACTGTAAAACATCAGTTTCGACTTCCTCCTGGCTTGCTCCTGTCCGCCAAATGATTCTGTAAACTACGAAACAAATGATAATCCGAAGGAGGAAAGTCGGGAGAATAAGGTGGTTGAAGAATATTTTCGCAACCAAGCTCTTCGATCTTCTGTGATGTGATCTTTGCGGTGTGGGGTCGTGTATTGTCCTGATGAAACATCACTCCTTTTCGATTAACTAAAGCGGTTTTTTTTTCTTCAATTGATGACAGTAAACTTGAGTATTGATTGTTGCATGAGGTGGTTACAATTCAAAGTGAATTACTCGTTTGCAATCACACCAGATAGAGAGAAGAAACTTTTTTTCCATGAAGTTCCTTTCTCGTTTGTGGTCAATCTTTTTCTCTTTTACCAAGCCACTGTTTACGACTTTTAGCATTTCGATAGATCAAATTTTCGTCACAAGTCACAAGTCTATCCAAAATGGGTGAAATGAATTCGCGAGTATGGAGAGAAGAGCAGATGTCAACTCGGGATTTGCAGTTGCTTTCGGACAATTCATGAGGCACCCATTTTCCAAGTTTAAAAACCTTTCCAACTTGTTGAATATGACGATGAATAGTTGTATGGTTTGAACTAAGCTTTATTGCCAATTCTTCAACTGATAATGCAGGATCTTCTTCAAGTAATGCCTCAAAGAGCTTATCATCAAACTCAGCTGGACGTCCTGTTCAATCTTCATCTTCAAGCCTGAAATCTCCACTTCTGAATTTTGTAAACCATCTTCTGCAAGTTCTTTCATTCAAGCATTCTTTCCCATAAACTAAGTGTATGTTTCGAGTCGCTCCGGCAGCAGAGTTTCCTTTTTTGTATTCATAAAGCATTATATGCTTCAAATGCTCTTTGGATACTTCCATGCAAGAAAGGGTTTTAATCAAAGAAATTTTAATTGTATTATTCTGTAAAATAATATCTAATTAGTTTAACTGTGCACAAATGCATAAAAATAATTTTGAATTCCCATTCAGTTTTAAAAAGGGTAAAATCTGACAAAGCTTATGGGATGACCTGATATAATAAATCGCTGAGTGAGACACAGAAAGTGTGTCAATGGCCAGCTGGAGGCGATGTCTACTGGGGGCTACAAGGTATAGTAGCATCAACCCATAAGGGTTAGCCACATTTAGGTGGCAAATATACTTCACGATGTCATGCAGCTACTGTTTATATATCACTCAGAGATTTATTATTGCTTGTTTCCACTTTTTCGAGATCAGTGACTTTTCGTCACTGGAAATATTATATATATATTTGCATTTAGAACTACCTTCCATCGCCAAACGGTGGTTGTCACACGCTGATGACGGGCTAATACCCAGAGATTCGGGTCCGTGTGTATCGCGTCAGACTGGAGATGGAAAAGATGACTTCTCTTTGTAAATATTGATGGGGTACAGAATGTGTGTCAATGGCCAGCTTGAAGAGATGACTTTTTGGGGTTACAAGGTACAGTAGCATCCCCCACTTAACGGCTAGCAAATATACTTCACAATATATATATATATATATATATATATATATATATGTGTGTGTGTGTGTGTGTGTGTGTGCGTGTGTATTTACAAAACACATTGATAACTGATGTACGATGCACACAATGGTGAGGTAAAATATATTTTTATCCATAAATGCAGGCATAGCTTGGGAGGTGTAAATGAGCATAATTTAAATGTTGTTTTTCATCTTCCTTTTTATTCAAAGAGAAATTACGCCCAAGCTGTTTATACAGCCATTAACCTATTACATAATCACATCGAAGTATTTCCGAATGTTTGTTTAATTCTAAACCCGCTTCTCTTTGTGTCAACGATAAAGAAGTCGTATAAAGGAAGGCATAAAAGGCTCTCCCAGAGGCTTAGCGATAAAAGGACAGTTTCCCGCATTACGTGACGTTTATATAATCCATACTTCGGACGGGACACCGGTTCGTCGCAGAATCACTAATTTTGCCTGTTGAGGGGGTTAGAGCAACGAGAAATGAAGTGCTTGCTCAAGAACACAGCGCATTAACTATTCCACAAATCGAAATCATAATCTTGCAAACATGAGTCCAACGCGTTAACCACTAATCGACGTGCCTCCCCACACACATACACATGCACGCACACACACACACACAGGCACGCATACACACACGTACATAGACACACACACACACACACACACACACACACACACACACACATATATACATATATATATATACATACTTCTATATTAAAATATGCTTTCAGATTAGCATTCTGCCTTATTATTTTTATTATTTTTTATTTTTCCTTTTCCTATCTATCTATCTATCTATCTATCTATCTATCTATCTATCTATCTATCTATCTATCTATCTATCTATCTATATATATATATATATATATATATATATATATATATATATATATATATATATATATATATATATATAT
The DNA here is from genome assembly GCF_046866305.1 of Octopus bimaculoides. Lineage (NCBI taxonomy): Eukaryota > Metazoa > Mollusca > Cephalopoda > Octopoda > Octopodidae > Octopus > Octopus bimaculoides. The sequence continues at coordinate 15,661,018 of NC_142930.1, read as the reverse complement.
ATATATATATATATATATATATATATATATATATATATATATATATATATATATATATAATATCATATCATATCATATCGTACTATACTATATGTGGAACAGGAAAATTTACCAAACAGTGACAGATTTTCATATGAAAATAATCTGCTGAAATAATCTAACATCCAATACTATCCAATTGAATAAATAAATTTATACAATTCCCGATGGAATATAGCGAACATAAGCTCATATGTTTTGATATCTGACCAAAAATTGTCAACAACCTAATACAGATATAGTATAAATCTACGAACTCAAAATAATATGTACATGTCAGTGTGTACCATCGGAGACATCCATATCAGACCGCTTTAATAATCCATTCAATCGGATCAGCACGATTGTATCTGATAAAATATCTGCACCATACTGTTTCATGCACTTAAGAAAACATCCATCGACAGAAGCTTCCTAGGTGCCTTAGTAAGTAATGAAACACAACTAACCGTAAAAAATGAAATACTGAAACATTATTCTCAGTATCGGGAAAAAAAAATAATTATATGAAAATTGAAAGATTTATCATATATCTGTATTCACATTTCTTAGAATTACGGTCTCTCTGACATTATATTTCAAAACAAAACAACGCCCTAATAGGACAGAATAAATCATATTTGCAGACGCGTAGCATTATAAAAACTGAAACATGGCCAAAGCAAATAAGACTCTTCCGAAAGGCTAAACCAAAAACATTAATAACCATAGCAGAAAATTTAAACAGTCTACGTTTGGTTTATATTTAAATTCCTCAAAACGGTCGGGAATCCTATTTAAACGCAGTCAAGCTTGTAAAATAAAGAAAATATATATGTGCATCTGGAAACTAATTTATGCAAATACATACTCAATCATGTGAAAAAAGTCTTATTGAGCAAACCGGGATGTCATTAAGAAAACTGATGTTTATACGCAGACTACAAATTTGAACATGAGTTATTGATAATTAGGAAAGACACAATTTGATGACCTTACCACAGCGTTAGCTTGCTGATGGCAGAGCATGACTGCAAAGCACCAGAGAAGAAACCACATTTATGGTGTAATACAGAATACTCCCAACAACTACGAGAAATATCTATAAAACTGTAAAAAGGTTGTTTATATTTCTATTTTTTAAAATTTATTATTTGTGTTGCTTAACATGTTTTGCTGTTTCTTTTCAGATATCATCAGAATTGAAATTCATTGAAATGACAGATCCGTCGGACTTTGAAAGAGGTCAAATTGTTGGTGGTCGTGTGGCAGGCGTCAGCGTAATGAAAACAACCGAAATGTTTGGTGCATCAAGAATTACTGTCTCGAAAGTAATGAAAGCCGTTGGGAAAGAGGGCAAAACATCCGCGTCGAAACAAAACTCCGGAAGAAAAGCAAAACTTTCAGATAAGGACCGTCGGACTTTTATGCGAATTGTTAGAAAGGATTACAAAAGTACAGCATCTAAAATTACTGCAGAACGTAATGACCACCTCGAGAGCCCAGTTTCAACATAAACTGTTCGCCGGGAGCTGCAGAAGGCCAGATTTCACGGGTGGGCTGCTAAGAGAAAATCGCTACTTTAAAAAACAAAGGTTGCAAAGCGTTTAGAGTGGAGTAAACACCTTTGGGATTGGTCCCTAGAGCAGTGGGAAAATGTCATTTTCTCGGATGAGTCATCCTTTACCTTATTTCCAACGACCGACCGAGTATACGTGTGGAGACAGCAAAAGGAAGCATTTGACCTAGACTGCCTTCTTCGACTGTTAAACATGGTGGAGGATCTGTGATGATCTGGTGGGGCTACATCTTGGAAATCCGCCGGCCCAATGGTTTCCCATAGCAGAATTAATAGTGAAGACTATTTCAGCATCTTATTTTATAAAATTCATCCTATGGATGCGGAACTGTTTCCGGAGGGAAACGCAAGCTTTCAGAATGATTACGTACTAATTCACGAAGCTAAATTTCTTACTGAATGGCACAAGGAACATTCTAGTGACGTTGAACATCTTATCTGGCCACTATAATCACTAGATCTCAATATTATTGAACATTTATAGTGCATTTTAGGAAAACAAGTAAGGAGTCGATATCCTACACCATCATCACTACAAGAACCAGAGACTGTTTCAGCTGAAGAATGGACAAGAATTCCTTTGGAAACAATTCAAACTTTGTACGAGTTCATCCCGCGTAGAATGGTGTAATAATTGCCAAAGGTGGTCCTACCTCATATTAAGATAAATTTGTTTGAAATTTTAAGGTGTTTCCATTATTTTGTCCAACCCCTGTATACACACACACACACGCACGCACACACACACACGCACACACACACACACACATACATACACACACACTCACACACAAACACACGCACATACACACACATATATACGGTAGAGATTGGAGCGATGACATCCCATCTCAAATACTAATCGGACACATATTGTTTGTCGTTAACCAGTTAGAAGAGATGTATTCCTGGGGCTATTAACGCCAGTAGCACTGTCCTTTGTAGGACGCAACTCTATATGTATGTATGTATATATAAGTCTCTGGGTGTGTGTATGTATACATGTATGTATGTTTATATATACATACACACACCCACACAAACATACACCCACCCACGCACGCACACATAATTTTATATAGGTAGAGTTCACATAAACACTTATTTGACGAAACGCATATATATCGGTGTGATAGATAGATAGATAGATAGATAGATAGATAGATAGATAGATAGATAGATAGTGAAACAAAAAATGAAAGGAAGAGGTGAATGACGAATGGTTGCTAAAGGAGGTATGATCATGAATATCTCAATAACAGAATATTTCTACTGGAGAAGTGAATACAAACTTACAACAATGATATTTATTATATACTATTAATTTGGAATCCTTTTTCCGTTTCCCGTTTTGCAAATAATTACTCGTAATAGAGTGACGCGTTTCTAGTTTTTGCCAATGTTTATAGATTTATTCAATAAAAGCCACGGCTTTCATGTCAGAAAAACCTAACATAAATACATGTTTATATTATATGCACTTTCATTTAGGAATATATAACATGTGAAGAAGCAAGAATAATAAAAACAAAGAACATGTTCTAAGTTTATGTTTATTACACTTTTTTTTATTTAATTATATTTGGTTGAAATAAATATTATGTAATTCATAACCTGGATTTTGGCCAAATGCGTCAATGTTAATATCATTTCGATGTTTGAAAAATGAAACTGCAGAGTCTCATAAACAACATTGCCGGCCACTTGTGGTTACTGAGTTGTATACATTTATGCTTTGAGTTCAAAATGTTACTGAGATCGACTTCTTTCTTTCATTAATTTGTTGTCAATGGAATAACTATCAATTCAGTAATGGTACCGAGCTAATTTACTTTACGTCTCTTAAAATGCGTTTAGATTTCTGCCTATGTTAGAAATCGATTGCTTACAATTAGGTGTTATGTTGTAGCAATGGAACATCTTTGTGTTTTTCTCGACTACTTTTGAGCTTCCCCTACAAATAACGCACCTTACCTTCCTGAAAGAAAGAAAAATGATGCACCATTCAATGTAACACTAGATATGCAATGTCTGACAGGAGAAATGCGTGTCTATGTATACTTGTCTATCATACGCTTGTTCAGTGAAACCTAATCTGGTGCTAAGGAACACCAATGTGTAACTTGCTCTTCTTAATGACAATGGAATTTAAGAAATGAAAATTTAATTGTGGCGACTTGTGTCGATTTTAAGCTCTGAATCTCATTCCTCGGGGTCGACGGCACTTCAAATAATTCGAATGTCCCGTACATCAAATGTAGTTCAATTTTCATGAATTACACAAACAATCTGCCAAATTATAAAATAGATGGAAATAGAGCGGCCGCGCGTTACTCTGACACAATAGGTCACTCCATTTGAAATCAAATTGACGTATGTCTCATTTCTTAAATCTATACGTAGGGCATTATTTCATCCGCTTGTTTTATTGTAATAAAGCACATACATATACTCACTGCAATGTTATCACTTAACTTTCAGAAACGTATCTATGAAGGTACCCGTTAATATGCAACTTAGTATCACTCAAGATTACTAATTTCTCTTTCGACATTTTTGGTCATAGAAAAATGAAAGCTTATACACTACACCGAAGATACAAGGGAAAGTTTTATATGTTGAATCTCATTACACTCTCAGAGTATTAAACCTCGAAATATAAGATATATGAATGTGAAAGAAAAGTACTTAACAATACAAGTACTTAGGTTATCTTATTAGCATCACAACAACATGGCATGACTATACAGAATATTTAATTTTAGGCAATGGAAACGGTTCTCCAAAGAGTCAAATAGCACGTTGTGATAGCTAGGAAATTATTTAAACGTAGATCGTGAACATGCCTATTCTAGAGCTTTCAACGATAATAGCGTTCAACTTCTGAAACAAGCAAAGACATAGATAGTGTTTTCATATACCATTTTTACAACTATCACAATTTATTGTATCATCTAGATGTTTTGCATGCAATCAATGCCTCCCACGTTGAAAATTTCTGATATTTCTAAAACAAAGCTTCGTTTTCCCAATACACTTTGCTCAGTTATCCTTATTTTTCAAGTTATTTTTTCTGAATAGTTCAAATTCAAACGGGAATTTATGGACACACTATTAGCCTAACATTAATTTCATTCCCCTCGCGTTATATATTCAATATATTAGGAGACTGATAAAAATAATGTTATAAATATCACGAGTGTTGTAAACCATTAAGACTATACAAGATATTTATGTCGATAGAGAATCGAAAGCGAATCACGATGTCGATCCGCTACATAATTCGTGCGTAACACGTTTCTGAGCCTGTTTCTCCTTGTATAAGAAAGCAATAACACTGTACTTATATAATGAAGTAGCTGTATGCATGGAATAACATAATCTTGTGTTTGGCGATGTATTAAACAAAGTATTGATTAAACGTACTGTCGAATTATGTAATAATAGCAAATTCTATTGATCCTGGTCACCGTCCATCTTTTATTGTTCTAAATTGCACAAACCATAATGTTGACACAACAATAATCAACTTCTGATGTTTTCACACGAGATTTTGCGGTGGCAATATATCAATATTATGTGCAGTGGGATATCAAACAAATTTAACGTATTAAAATTCAGCGTCAGTGGAAATGATTTAATCTCCACGACTGTATGGTGTGCTATGTTGCTATTGTATTGCACACGGGTAACAATCGAATGTTGAATAATCTATTGTGAAAATAGATTCGTGCTGTGGGAACCGAAAAATATTTTGTACATATGGTCATTAAGATATACGAATAAAAATATATAAAGAATTTATAGTCGGAGGTGTAGAATGTTAAAGACAAAATATTTACGATTGAAGGATTGAAGATATGATGATGAGATTGATAACTTTATCATGGATTATGTAGGCGTGATAGATGTATTCAAAGCAGGAATAGATATTCGAATTGAATAAGATATACCATTGAATGCTTAATATATATATATATATATATATATATATATATATATATATATATATGCATGTATATGTGTGCGGTACATATTTATACATATTGAAGTTCATAACTTATATATTAAAGTTTTGTATTAGCAACTGTAACTGTTGTCAAAGCTAAATTTTTCTCTCTCTCTCTAAATGTGTGTGGGTGTCTGGACATCTAGCGGGACTAAAACCAAGGCTTGTCGAAGGGCAGTTGAGATCCGGTGGGCCAGCATTCATCCAGTTGCTGAAGGCGTTGACAAACCACCCCAATATCTTCAAGAAGGTACAACTAGTAAGTCAGGACGAAGTTATAATATGGTTTCATTCGATAGGAGAACTCGTTCTTATTCAGGATGTCTTTTGTTGTAGTATCAACAACGCGAACGATACACGACGATGACACACACACAAGCACACACACACACGCACACACACACACACACACATGCACCCCCCCCCCCCACGCACACACGCACATACGCACACACACATATATATATATCGACTTGTGTGTGTGTGTAAACCTCACTTCCAGTATAGGCACAAGTACCTGAAATCTTTAGGCTAGTCGATTACAGCGATTGGAGTGTTCACCTGCTATTTTTTTTAATCAACCCCGAAAGCGAGAAATGTAATTTCAACCTCAGCAGAATTTGAATTCGGAAAGTAAAGACGGACAATATTCTACTAGACCTATGTCTGGCGTACTAATGATTCTGCTAGCTCACCGCCTTCCAGGACTGTTCAATAATCCTTTCTACTAAAGGTACAAGGCCTGAGTGTTAGTGGAACTGGACTAGTCGATTACATCGACCCCAGTGTTTCAATGGTACTTAATCTATAAAAGGCAAAGCCGACCACAGCAGAATTTGAACACAGAACTTAAAGACGTGCGAAATATCGCTAAGCATTCCGTCCAGCGTCCTAACAATTCTGCCACATCACTGCTTTACGTCTGTTTAATAAGCCATAAAATGCTGGTTTTTCAATTCTGCAGTCTTTCGTATTGGGTATTGGCGAAAAAGAATAAAAGAGAGTTCCAGAGACAGTTAACGTTAAAGTTTGATGAATGAATGTACGTACGAGGCTGGTTGGCAGACAATGTGGAAAAGAACGCTACACAGGCGCTGCAAAAGAGAAAGAACCATAGGGGAAGACGAGGCAGGTTTCTGTTGATAAGATTTAGAAAATAAATAACTTAGTACAATTATACAAACGTGATGTGTTTCCTATGATTTTATTTTAAGATAATGGATGATTTTTCTTTTGAAATTGAACATTAATTTCCTCGTTATTTTGTATAAAGTACCAAGGAGTTTGATAAAATATACTTTCAAATTTACCTGTCAGAAGAGAGACAACACTCTAACATTTTTATGTGTCATAGTTAATATCAATTTCACAATATGTATTTATGAAATAATAATAATAATAATAATAATAATAATAATAATAATAATAATAATAATAATAATAATAATAATAATAAGACTACACCGGGGAAGTTTAACATGTGAGAACGATAAATCACTGCTCCGAAACTTATCCAAAAACATCGGAAATAAAGACATCGCATTGAGCCAAAAAATAGCTGACAAGGGGCTGGATTATATCCGAGTAAGTAATACTCATTGAAATTTATTTCTATCTTTCCAAATATAATGATGTATTTTAACTTGATACCTCCACTACCCGCACAGCGATCGTAAACACACGTGTTACATCAAAATCAAACCATCTTCGAACCCCAAAACACCATGTACAAAAAAATTACAAACAGATTAAATAACACCGGTATTATTACACCCAAGAATAACAACCGAGAAGTGCGTACTGTAAGCTTGTTACGAAAAAAATACGAAGATCTGAACGTGCAAAACAATCTGACAACAGAAATAAACGAACCGGTACCCTACGAAAACGATGACCGTCAAAATAAAGGAACGGACGTTGTTCCTCATGTCCCGCAAACAAAACCAAAACGGCATAAATGGACACGTGAGGAATACATTTCGATACTATATGCCTATTTCACAGCAGTGCTCTACCCAAAAAACGAAAACACAACAACACATACATATAAAATATGGAAGAAAAATAATGTAAATATAGACCTCGATAAAACAATGAACCCTAACAAACTAGCTAACATAAGAAGATATATTCTAAAAGCAAAAAAAATATCAGAAATAGAAATAGAACAATTGAAAGGAAAAATACATCAGGAAAATCTAGATAGTAGTCACACAGCAATGCCAAATAATAATATAAACACTGAGATAGCAAAACACGAGGACAAACGTAACATTTCCGGCAAAAACGAAGTAAACAAAAAACAACAAACCCAGACCGTAGAGATGGATAATAGTGTACAAAAAGCACCAAACCAGAACACCACAAACAAACATATGAATGAAAAGGAAGGCAAAACAAATATAAAACCTGGAAATAACGAAGGGAAACCTAATAATTACGATACTATGAAAATGAAAATAACCAAAGAACTGAAAACCACAGATCTTAGAATGGACCACAGATTATATCTCCCAAAAATCAAAATAGACAATAAAACAACATCAATAATAAATAGCATAAACCTGGCCGTCACGGAACTAACAACCACAGAAACAACAGGCAATATCACTGAGTTAAATGACATAATATATGCGGCAGCCACTGCAGCCACAAAAGAAGCAGGATACTCACTCAAACCCATCCGAACAGGAGTTCTACCACCCAAACAGACCTTGTGGATAAATAACATCCAGAACAAAATTAAAAAAAAGAGAAAAGATTTATCGATTTTCAACGAAATTAGTAAACAATCAACACTACTAAGTAACAAGAAGAAAACAAAAATACTGTACAAATACAGCATTACAGAAAAAGATTTACCTGAGGCAAAAGAAAAACTAAAGCAAGACATCCTTGCCAAAGCACAAAGGATCCGCCGGTATGAGAAACGCCAACGTTTCTTTGAACAAAACAAACAGTTCAAATCCAACCCCAAAAAACTTTACCAAGAACTGGGTAAAAATAAAATAGACATTACTTCAGCACCAACAGCAGAAGAACTAGAGAAATTCTGGAAACAAATATGGTCGGTGAAGCAACAACCCCAGAAAAGGACCATTAAAACAACGAACTTAGCACCTGAGCAACTCTGGGCCCCTATAACAACTGAAGAGGTAACCCAGACACTGCAAAGACTAAGCAACTGGAAGGCACCTGGACACGACAAGATCCCCAATTTCTGGTTAAAACACCTGCCAGCAATGCATAAAAAGCTGGCAGAAAACTTTAACAACATACTCGCAGATCCAGAGACAATGCCTGAATGGCTCACAAAAGGGAAAACCATCTTAATCCCCAAATCCACGGAAACGGAGAAACCACAAAACTATAGACCTATAACCTGTCTCCCTACGATCTACAAAGCCTTTACTGCAATAATATCGCAGAGATTGAGTAAACACCTGGAAAATAACAACCTGTTTCCAGAAGAGCAGAAGGGATGCTGCAAGGGCTCATACGGCTGTAAAGATCAATTATTGATCAATAAAGCCATAACTGAAGACAGCCGCAGAAAGAAGAAAGGCCTCAGTATGGCCTGGGTGGACTGCCAAAAGGCTTTCGACAGTGTTCCCCACACGTGGATTCTGGAAACACTAGCCATAAACAAGGTGGCACCAATTATCATAAAATACATAGAGCACTCAATGAACAAATGGCAGACAGTGCTACAGCTCCAAACAAAAGAGGGACTTGTGAAAACGAAAGCCATCCCCATTAGAAGAGGAATATTCCAGGGAGACACGCTCTCTCCACTCCTGTTCTGCCTGGCACTCACACCTTTAACCGAATTGCTAAATAGAACTGGATGCGGTTACAAATGCTATGGAAAAACAGTCAGCCACCTTCTATATATGGATGACCTAAAATTATATGCTAAAAACGACAAAGAGCTAGAAACACTACTACAAACAGTACACGGCTTTACCAAGGAAATAGACATGAAATTCGGATTAGAAAAATGTGCCAAATCAACCCTGAAAAGAGGAAAATTAGTTAAAAGTAGCAATATAACACTAGATAAAGCCAATGAAATAAGAGAACTAGACGAAAGCCAACCATATAAGTATTTAGGAGTCAATGAACTAGATAGGATACAACATACACAAATGAAAGAAAAAATAAAGAAAGAGTACTATAGACGAGTTAGATCAATACTAAAAACAGAGCTCAATGCTAAAAACAAGATAATGGGTATCAACACTTTAGCTGTCCCAGTTATAAGCTACAGCTACAACATCCTTAACTGGACACTAAACGAACTATGTAAAATAGACAGGAAAACAAGAAAACTAATGACAGGATATAGGATGCACCACCCAAAATCTGACATAGAAAGGTTATATATACAACGCACAGAAGGTGGCAGGGGTCTTATACAGCTAGAAAACTATTATAAAATAACCACCATAGGACTGCAAAAATACCTACTCCAGAAGCAAGGGAAGCTAATACAAATAGCCACAAAACACGAGCAAAACAAAAAACTGTTTTCAGTATTTAAGGAAGCTGACAAATACAAACAAGAAATCAATCTACCTAACAAATACGAAGAAGAAGAAGAAGAAGAAACAACAAAAGCTATAAAACAAATGAAATCCAAACTAAAGCTAGAACAACAACGGACCATGATAAAACGATGGCAAGAAAAGCCCCTACATGGTAAATACTGAGCTAAACTAAATGCGAAAGAAATAGACAGAGAAAAATCCCAGCAATGGCTGAGAAGCTCAGGACTCAAAGCAGAGACTGAAGGATTTTTAATTGCTGCACAAGACCAGAGCCTCCCCACCAGAAATTACCAAAAACACATAATGAAAAGAAATATAACAAGTAACTGTAGAATATGTGGAGATCGACAAGAAACAATAAATCATATTATCTCTGGCTGCCCAGTCCTGGCTAAGAAGGAATATATTCACAGACACGACAGAGCTGGGACCTATATACACTGGAAGCTATGCCAACACTATGGAATAACAACAGAAAAAAGATGGTATAAACACACGCCAGAAAAGGTCACAGAAAACGAGAAAGCAACCATACTCTGGGATATGCCAATACACACAGATAGAGAAATTAAGGCAAATAGACCAGATATAGTTGTCAAAGATCATGAAGGAAAAAAATGCTTTCTAATTGATGTATCAATACCAGCAGATGACAACGTTTCTCGAAAAGAAATGGAAAAAACTTTCAAAATACAAAGACCTGGAAATAGAGATAACTCGAATGGTGAGTCTAAAAACAGAAACAATTCCTATCATAGTAGGTGCCTTAGGTATAATTAAAAAATACTCAGACAAATACATAACAAAAATACCAGGACTTACAAATATATGTAACATACAGAAAATTGCACTACTGGGTACTGCACACATTCTACGCAAAACACTTTCAATACAGTAAACATAAAAGCACCACAGCAAACCACAGCACATACCCAAGGCGCACAGAGCTGCGCTCGGTAGTGAAGTGAAAGCACGTTATAAAAATAAAACTACTGAACAATAATAATAATAATAATAATAATAATAATAATAACATAATAATAATAATGATGATGATGATGATGATGATGATGATAATAATAATAATAACGGTAATAATAATAATAATAATAATAATAATAATAATACAAACATTTTTGAAATATTTTGATTCATTTCTAAAAGAAGATATATTATTTATATAAATACCGTAATATATTCATATTGGCACAAAATGTGTGTAGGTGCCCACGTGTGTGTATCTGTGTGTGTTCGTGCACGTACAAGCGTGCGCGTGTATGTGGCTATGTAGGCGAGTATTAGTTTCTTCAAAACGCGATATTATAGAGTTTGGTATGCATTGTGCTGTTGGTGATAAAGTTTTAGCGAATTGTTTGTGAAAATAATATTCGTTGCCACTCGTAATCTATTGTCCTATACACTCTAAAAATATCAATTTCCATCTCCCTCAAGTCATACGAAATTATGAAGTATTGACGGATGTCTCTTATCAAGATGTTTGAAAAAAAAATTCTGTTTCTCTAACTAGTTTGTGATTGTGACGATGTTTTATGTTGGGGAGAGCGATGACGTCGATGACGAGAACCACGTCGAAGAAGTTGGGTGTCATGATGAATATTTTTATGGTGATTATGATGACGATGAAGATGATGGTAATGATAGTGATGATGACGCTTATGGTGGGCATGAATATGAATATGATGATGATGATAGTGGTGGTAGTAATGATGATGATGAGGATGATGATGACGACGACGACGACAAGGACAATGACAATGACAATGACGACGAGGACGATGAGGACGAGAATTACGATGACATTGATGGTGAAGGTGATGATGATGATGATGATGATGATGATGATGATGATGATGATGTTGAAAATCGTGTTGATGATGATGGCTTTGAAAAGTGTCACCTCTGAAAGATTTGCTTTGATTTTTAGTTTTCAAAGTCTAACATTTTGTTCATAACATTTTTTTTTTATTTAAACCTGTAGAAAATCGACATATGTTTTGTAGTTCCTTGAAATCCTTCGAAACAGATAAAATAAATAATTGAAAAAAAAATACATATATAAAGAAAAATTGTCACATCATACTCAGTTTTGAAAAGAAAAGAAAAGTGAAAGAGAAATAACACAAACTGAAAGGATACAAGAAATTAAAATAAAGAACGAGAAAACAAGAAAAAATTATATCTAAAATTCAAAAAAAATTATATTTCAAAAATATAATTCTTCAGGAAGAATTAACGTTAGAATATGATTCGAGGAGGGTCACTTCAGTGTGAGTTCTTTGACAACATGAAGCTAAAGCTAAAAACAACAACAACGACAATAATAATAATAATAATAATAATAATAATAATAATAATAATAATAATAATAATAATAATACTGCTACTAATAATAATAATAACAATGATAATAATAATATTAATGATAATAACAATAATAATAATAATAATAATAATAATAATAATAATTATAATAATAATAATAATAATAATAATAATAAATAATAAAAATAATAATAATAATAATAATAATGATAATAATAATAATAATAATAATAATAATAATAATAATAATAATAATACTACTAATAATAATAATAATAATAAACGATGATGATGATGATGATGATGATGATGATGATGATCATGGTGATAACAACACGAACAACAATAGATTTAAAAATAAAAACAAATTTAACAACAGAAATGATAATAGTAATAATATATTATAACTTTTCTTGCCACCGGGCCCAGCTATACATAGGAAGCATGTTACAAAAAGATGTGGGAATGTACAAATGCAGTTATATAGAAGTGAAGTACGAGACAAGGTCATACACAGGATACACACACGCACACATACACCAACACACATATGTATATACACAGGAGATAAATAATTGATTATAAGAAATAGGATAACATACCAGCCAATATAGATGGGTATTTGATAATGATGTATGAACCTACGTGGTGACATGCGCGGTGCTGCTCTATAACATAGTGAACAAATGTCTTCTCCTCAGGATGAAAAAGCATTACGAGTATTATACACACGAACACACGCCCCTACATACACACCCACATACACACCCAACCCGCCCACACATGACTGTATTTATATTATTGATATATATATATATGCACATATATATATATATATACATATAAAGCAGGTGATAATCGATTAATAAAGTTTATTAATCAATTATTGATCGATTATAGTCTGCTTTGTTTTAATCTTACATCAGAGTCTATGCTTGGAGCTAAGGAATTGTATGTTCCACGACTGTTTGGGATCTCAATACTACATTGTATATGCACATGCATACATAAAAATAATCAACACACACAAACACACACACACGCACACACAACCACACACACACACACGCACACGCACACACACACACACACATATATATATATGTCACATGTCTTCTAATATTGCACTCGCCAGCATTATATTGCTAAACAGTGGTCTTTAAAGATCAACGTTGCAGCCTTTTTTACGCAAACATGGTCGAAGAAAATGGCATCTTCAAGCTATTCTTGCACATGCAAATCCTTTAATTTGTCAAAAAAACAGGTATAATCTTTCGTCATTCCTCGTTTCAGTAAATATCTCTCGGTTCCTTCAGCTGCTATAACTCTGATCTGTTTGTCCTCTTCCCTTCCCAGCCACGTTAGATATTTCTGTATGTTAAAGTGCGAATACTTCTTTGTGTCTAGCGTTTCTTTTTCTCTGCTTCACATTTCCGGATTCACTTCGTGTAATGTCTGATTGTTGGAGCCTCTACATACCGTCAACTGAATAGATTCTCTCTTTACAAATATAGATTTTTTGTGCTACCTTACAAAAAAAAAACTTATTCCAAAAAGTATATCATGAGTTCATTGTGCGTACGTCTTAGTTACAAACATTTAGATTTCACTTCGATACAAACAAATCATCGCGGAATGCGAAAGCAAATAAACACTATTTCTAGTTATTATTCCATGCAATATGAAAATTATGTAACACATACACGCATACATACATGTACACAGACTGAACTCAAAAACGAAACAAAACGAAAGAATCCTTTTAAGACAAATACAACGGGAAACTATTAAAAGTCGGGCTTCGTACTGTGAGACTTCTGCAATTACTACTCAAAGAGAGTTGGTGACGCAATTCCCAAACATTGAATATTCTCCAAACGTTAACTCGAAACAAAACTTCCTGTCTTTAAATCTAAACTTTCAAAGTAAAAACAGTAATAACATACAATACTGGACTAATTTAAAGTGCACTGAAGTTATACACGTATGTAGCACAGCACATCTATACCCGAAACTCACAAACACTATAAAGATGCATATGAGCTATAGCGACAATAAAACACGATATCATTTAATACTCTCATAAGGTTCATAGCAAGAAAGCCAAAATCCAATATCAATAAGAAAATATAACATATCACACAGAAAATATATATCACAATTTATAGAGGAATTTGATCTACTACATGCAAATAAAATTGCAAGAGAATTTACCACATACAACGTGCATATAGCGTTTTGTATGAGCTAGATATAAAATAGACAACAGAAACAGACAAACTTATAATAAATGAGAAGCTTAAAATACAATTGAACTGATCATGCAAAGAACAATCAAAGTTAAACCTCAACACACATCATTGCAGATGAAACAGAGGGAATACTGAAAAGGAGACTAACTTAAAGGAAAAAAAAAACATCGATAAGTCAATGAAATAGGATCGGCGTGAATAACAGAACAAATAACAGGCCACAAAAACAATAGACTAGTGTAAGAGAGCCTGAATAGAGAGAAAAAACCTGCACGACAGATATCGAGAGCTTATTTCATCCGATCTAATCCACAACTGCTTTACTAGCGAGGAAAGAACCCATCAGCATGTGAATTTAGATAGCTAACCAAGCATTGTGACTTCCCGTGATGAAGGCATTTAGTATCTGATGATGATGATGATAATGATGATGATGATGATGATGATGATGATGATGATGATGATGATGATGATGATGATGATGATGATGACGATGATGATGATGATGATGATGATGATGATGATGATAAGAACAACGACGACGGCCATAAGGAAATGAACGATGAGTTTGTAACAATGCTTGGTTTGATATCTAGATTCACATGCTGATGGATTCTTTCCTCGCTAGTAAAGCAGTTGTGGATTAGATCGGATAAAATAAGCCCTCGATATCTGTGAAAGAGTTGACGGTGACGACGATGACGACGACGACGACGACGACGACGACGATGATGATAATGATGATGGCGATGATGATGGTGATGATGATGATGAGGATATTTCTAATAACGCAAATTAATATTGCAAACAGATATCAGGTAAGCGAAATGAACGCTTTAACAACGAAATGAGAAATAACATTTCTCAAATACAATGAGAATATGTCTTCAAGCGAACCATGTTTGGCAGAGAACTCAGCAAGCAGGTAGTTTGGTTTATTTGGTCCTTATTGAGTTCTCCTATAAAATGTATTGTTCTTATTCTGTGTTCGTTGCTTTGTAATATTTGTCAGATATCATTTGCAATACACACACTCTTGCACATATCAATACACAGCAAAAGCAATAAGAATAGTACAAGCAATATAAATAATATCGAAAATTAATGTAAAACATCCTGTATCCAAGAGATGATAATGTTCAGCAAGGAATCTAATGCAGATCAAATAGATTTTATATAAACTGCGCATCAATGGTTTTTCTCTCTATCTCTTTGAAGCCAGAAAGAAGTAAATATGCTGAACAAATTATGTGTATAAAAAAAGCAGTCCAATAGAGGAAGATAAAGGAGTATGGATGCAGAGACATAGAGAGAACAGAGACAGAGATGTGAAGAGATCTATAGCAACAACAACAGCAATACCACTACCAGTAATAATAACAATGATAATAATAATAATAATAATAATAATAATAATAATAATAATAATAATAATAATAATAATAATAATGGTAATAATAATAATAATTCTATGCTTATTATTGTCATCGTATTTCATTCGTATACAGGATTTTCAAAATCATATGGATAAAAGCAATGCAATATCTGAAGAATGAACGAGTAAATATTTATACAAAATTCTGTAACATCTTGAATTTTATTTAAACTTCTATAAAATAATTAAACGAAAGGGCCCCCGCCTACCACTTACCCATCGATGATGTTGATAACCACTTGTCCCTATGTATCTAATGCTATAAACATTTGGGCCTCACTACACCCGAACTGTGATTGACGCTAAAGTGGTTTCAGATGCTATACTGCGAAATTTGGGGTGGCGGCAGGAAGCTAGTCGACTACATCGTGCCCAGTTCTTACCAGGTACTTATTTTATTGACCATGGCATGGTGTATTTGAACTCATGGCAGTATTTGAACTCATGGCAATGCCGCTAAGTATTTTGTCCTGGAGTGCTAACGAATGAACCAGCTACCTTTATAATAATAATAATAATAATAAAAATAACAACAAAATACAAAGACCTGGAAATAGAGATAACTCGAATGTGGAGTCTAAAAACAGAAACAATTCCTATCATAGTAGGTGCCTTAGGTATAATAAAGACATATTCAGACAAATACATAACAAAAGCACCAGGACTTACAAATATATATAACATACACAAAATTGCACTACTGGGTACTGCACACATCCTACGCAAAACACTTTCAATACAGTAAACATAAGAGCACCACAGCAAGCCACAGCACATACCCAAGGCGCACAGAGCTGCGCTCGGTAGTGAAGTGAAAGCACGTTATAAAAATAAAACTACTGAACAATAATAATAATAATAGTAATAATAATAATAATAATAATAATAATAATAATAATAATAATAATAATAATAATAATAATAATAATAATAATAATAATGATACCAATAATAATAATAATAATAATATCACATAATATTAATAAATGATTATATTAATATTAAATAATAATAATAATAATAATATCAAGGCCATGGAGGTGCACCAGGTGGTGCCTTAAAAACTCAACAGAAGCGACCGATGGCAACAAAATAAAAAATAATTCTTTATTTCCAAAATCTACATGAGGCTTATTTTGAATAACCCAAAAGGCAGCGGATATTTACATGAACACGAGTAGAAACTGTAAACAATAAAACTTAACAAAAATAAATGATAAATGAATATATAAAATAAAATTAATAATGTGAAGAATTCTCAATAGGTGGAGTAGCAACCAGTGGAAACCAAAAACAACCACAGACTATGAATCACTCTTATCCGCCAACGGCCTATCCCGTCCGTTCTCTCTACACTGTTGGTGGAAGCGTAGAACGGACTAATTCAATCAGGTCAACCTTATCATATTCGCACACCTTTAAACAAGTTTTCTGGCGGCAGTCGTTATATCCGTTCAGCTTCACTTTTATTTTATAATACAACAGAATAAAAGGCATTTCCGAAGAAAAAAAGGGTCTGTCCACATTGTTTTCCGTACTGTACATCGTACAACCTCTTTCACAATAGCCACCAAACAGAGGAAAGCTACTTGTTCGTCCTGGCCAAAGGAAGGCAGCGTGGTGGCTTTCGCAATGCAGTTGGCTATTAACCGGATCTGATTTACATGTGATAGCGAGTATCGGACGCAACTCCACAGGACTGAAATATTCGAGGAATGTAAGAGTGCGGTGAAGACAGTTTCACCCCTCTGTGTGTATTTGAGCCACATCTAGTTGACACTACTACCATGACTGTACAGTTTATTCTGAGCCAGCAATGTCCATTTGTAGCACTGCCAGGTCAAGTGTTTCTGGAAATTAACCCTAGAATCTAAACCGTTAATCCCCTGGAACAGATCAGCTAGTTGATTCAGTACAAAGAATCGCACTCCGACTGTCTTCGCACTCTCTCTAATCTCCTACAATACTTATCTCCTTTCATACGTAATAGTGGAGCTTCCACTGACCAGATTGCCAGGGTTGATAGCGGGCTGTGTTGATTTGATTACTGTGCGTCCTTCTTCACTCTCCGTTACATCCAGGACTGCAGCTCAGTTAAGGAGACGTGCTATCAAAGATAACCGTTTGAGAAACGGCGATAACAGCTACTCACCTTTAAGGCAGCGCTGGAAGTCTTTCTTTAAAGTTCCCTATACTGAATGATATTGGGTAATTTCTTGGCAAAGTTATAGAAACTCTAATCTACGAGGATATGACTATATATAATTTCTCTTATGTGAACTCTAGAACAAGTAATCGATGCTTCCGGACTGAACGAGAATATTTCAAAGTGGGCTCAGTATTTAAAATATTGCATTTTGCCGTAATTTGTGAGTGTTCTCTTTCCTGTAAAACTGAAACAACTCTACGGTGCCCAACACGAAGATGTTGTAACTGTAGTGCGACCAACACAACTGGTAGCAGATTTCGTTAGAATGTTTTTCAGAAAATATGGCAACTGATATTGGTTTCAAATTTTGATATAATGGAGTAAATCGATCGCATCGACCCGCTATCAACCCTGGCATCGACCCCACTTTTCAAGTGTACTTATTTCGACCCCGAGACGATGAAAGCAATATCAACTTCGGCGGAATTTGATGTCACAACGTAAATACACACAATATGCCGCTAAGAATTCTTCCTGGCATGCTAACATCTCTTTTCTACACTAGTCACAAGGCCCGACATTTTGGGGGTAGAGGCCAGTCGATTAGATCGACCCAAGTACGAAACTGGTACTTAATTTATCGACGCCGCAAGAATGAAAGCAATGTCGACCTCGGCAGAATTTGAACTCAGAACGTAAAGACAGACGAAATACCGCTAAGCATTTCGCTCGGCGTGCTAACG
>NC_142930.1:15621940-15639440 GCF_046866305.1 Octopus bimaculoides | reverse complement strand
TATATTTGTAAGTCCTGGTGTTTTTGTTATGTATTTGTCTGAATATTTTTTTATTATACCTAAGGCACCTACTATGATAGGAATTGTTTCTGTTTTTAGATTCCACATTCGAGTTATCTCTATTTCTAGGTCTTTGTATTTTGAAAGTTTTTCCATTTCTTTTAGAGAAACGTTGTCATCTGCTGGCATTGAAACATCAATTAGAAGGCATTTTTTTCCTTCATGATCTTTGACAACTATATCTGGTCTATTTTCCTTAATTTCTCTATCTGTGTGTATTGGCATATCCCAGAGTATGGTTGCTTTCTCGTTTTCTGTGACCTTTTCTGGCGTGTGTTTATACCATCTTTTTTCTGTTGCTATTCCATATGTTGGCATAGCTTCCAGTGTATATAGGTCCCAGCTCTGTCGTGTCTGTGAATATATTCCTTCTTAGCCAGGACTGGGCAGCCAGAGATAATATGATTTATTGTTTCTTGTCGATCTCCACATATTCTACAGTTACTTGTTATATTTCTTTTCATTATGTGTTTTTGGTAATTTCTGGTGGGGAGGCTTTGGTCTTGTGCAGCAATTAAAAATCCTTCAGTCTCTGCTTTGAGTCCTGAGCTTCTCAGCCATTGCTGGGATTTTTCTCTGTCTATTTCTTTCGCATTTAGTTTAGACCAGTATTTACCATGTAGGGGCTTTTCTTGCCATCGTTTTATCATGGTCCGTTGCTGTTCTAGTTTTAGTTTGGATTTCATTTGTTTTATAGCTTTTGTTGTTTCTTCTTCTTCTTCTTCGTATTTGTTAGGTAGATTGATTTCTTGTTTGTATTTGTCAGCTTCCTTAAATACTGAAAACAGTTTTTTGTTTTGCTCGTGTTTTGTGGCTATTTGTATTAGTTTCCCTTGCTTCTGGAGTAGGTATTTTTGCAGTCCTATGGTGGTTATTTTATAATAGTTTTCTAGCTGTATAAGACCCCTGCCACCTACTGTGCGTTGTATATATAGCCTTTCTATGTCAGATTTTGGGTGGTGCATCCTATATCCTGTCATTATTTTTCTTGTTTTCCTGTCTATTTTACATAGTTCGTTTAGTGTCCAGTTAAGGATGTTGTAGCTGTAGCTTATAACTGGGACAGCTAAAGTGTTGATACCCATTATCTTGTTTTTAGCATTGAGCTCTGTTTTTAGTATTGATCTAACTCGTCTATAGTACTCTTTCTTTATTTTTTCTTTCATTTGTGTATGTTGTATCCTATCTAGTTCATTGACTCCTAAATACTTATATGATTGGCTTTCGTCTAGTTCTCTTATTTCATTGGCTTTATCTAGTGTTATATTGCTACTTTTAACTAATTTTCCTCTTTTCAGGGTTGCTTTGGCACATTTTTCTAATCCGAATTTCATTTCTATTTCCTTGGTAAAGCCGTGTACTGTCTGTAGTAGTGTTTCTAGCTCTTTGTCGTTTTTTGCATATCATTTTAGGTCACCCATATATAGAAGGTGGCTGACTGCTTTTCCATAGCATTTGTAACCACATCCAGTTCTATTTAGCAATTCTGTTAAAGGTGTGAGTGCCAGGCCGAACAGGAGTGGAGAGAGCGTGTCTCCCTGGAATATTCCTCTTCTAATGGGGATGGCTTTCGTTTTCACAAGTCCCTCTTTTGTTTGGAGCTGTAGCACTGTCTGCCATTTGTTCATTGAGTGCTCTATTATTATTATTATTATTATTATTATTATTATTATTATTATTATTATTATTATTATTATTATTATTATTATTATTATTTTCTCTTCGTAACGCAGTGTAGCTAAAAAAGCACAGGAGTTTTCGGTCATCTGTCAAGTTACAACAAGGATCTCATACACATACATTCCTTAAGATGTACGTCGTGCGCAATAAGGCTGCTTTTTGCAAGACATCAATATTGCATGTGATTTCTCGTTGCCTGAAGAAGTCTTGAAGTTTCAATGAGATAGAGCCCAGCGCTCTAATCTCCTCTGGTATCACTTTTACATTACCCTCTCGTATTCCATACAATCTTACCATTTCTAATTTTTTCAAATGAGAGTACTTGGTGATTTTTTCAACCTCTTTATTCACAACATTCATGTTATTTGGTATAGCTGCATCAATGATCTGACAGCATTTCTTTCTCTTATTTATTCAATATGACAATAACCGGCCGACGCTGTTCGATTACACGATCTGTCTGAAAATCATAGTCCCAGATTATTGTTCTTTTCAATCCCTCTGCATAACTTTACTTGGTACATTTTCATACCAGATCTATGGTATTTACGGCATAAGAGCCAATGAGGATACACACACGCTTTATCGTGGCAGTGCTTGTAATCTTTTTGTGCAAGGCTTTCACATCCACTTACTAAGTGGCTCACATTTTCCGCACTCTTTCCACAGAGTCTGCATTTCTGGGTGTCAGGAGTTTTATAGATGTTATGCTTCAGTGAATTAATAGCGAGAACCTGGTCCTGTGCAGCAATGTTCAGGGTTTCGGGGGTACGCTTCAAATATTTTCGCTCAAACCATGCCCACGATGCGGTATCATCCTTAACGTCTTGTGCATTCCAATCAAACTGTTCATGCATTCTCATTTTAAGAAAATCTTTTCTCTTCTCCTCAGCTCTTTGGTTAAACTCTTCCTTGCCCATCATTTCATCTGCATTTACACCCATATCTTTCGCGGTATATTGCATCAGGTCTCCATCACTATTTATCAAATACTCGGCAAGCATCTCCTTTCACTTCTTACACAACGATCTCTACTAATTAGTCCTCTGTCACCATTCTTTTCATACACAGATGTTTACTTCTTTTTTACAGTCTGTATACGTTTGCTCTACTATTATTATTATTATTATTATTATTATTATTATTATTATTATTATTATTATTATTATTATTATTATTATTATTATTACCATTGTTCATATACACTCAGCAGATTAGACTGGTTGAAAAGAAAAGAATCCCAGCATCGGGCGGGAACAAGTTGCCTTAGATGCCAAGAACCCTCCTAACAGGTTACAGCGAGTAACATTATTATTATTATTATTATTATTATTATTATTATTGTTGTTGTTGTTGTTGTTGTTGTTGTAATATCTCAATATAATACATCTGCGATTAATAAAAGAGTTATTTCCCTTTGTGTGTTACCTCCATATTCTAACGCTTGTACTTTGCCGTGTAAATACTTGACGTAGTACTGAAACTATTCATTTTTCACAGATCGTCTTTCGCATTAAACTTGTAGTTTCAACTATAATGACCATACAGTGTAGTTTAAGATTCTACCTCGGTATCACTAATGCCAGATAAATTCTTGCTAGGACAATATGTAAAATATAGTTTTAAAGAAATCTTTCAAAGATAAAATGCTTGTAAAAAAGTTGTAGCTGCATTGATCAAACGTAATTGAAGCAACATGATATCCAAGATATGCCGTCATTTTATTTTTCATTCTATTCCGCAAAAGCCAGTAAGTCTTTGAATGGCTAACAAGAATTAAAAAAAGAAATGTGGAAACCTCATTATAACCACGGAAAATAATAGTACACAATTTTAGTTATTTAATGGTATTATACAAAGCTTATCATTTAAACAGAATACTTCGATATATGCTACGGAAAAAGAAAAGATAAGTTGTTCTGACCTTTATACATCGCCAGTTGAAGATATTCATTATTATATTTGTGAAACTGAATAGTTAAATCCAATTTAAAACTTTGAAAATAAGTAAACTATAACATGTTTCATGACTAAGACCACAGACTTTTAATACTGGGAAAAATAGTAAAAGATTTAGAGGCAGTCTCTCGTACTGACTTGGCGACATACTTTATTGCTTTCCAAAATACCGAGGAAAAAATCTATTTAATGAAGCTCATGTTCATATTACATTACTATTTGAAAATATCAGAGGCAAGAAAGTTATTGAACAGTGTACATATAATGCGTAGACGCAATCCCACAACGGTTAATCGTTCCTGTAATCACCACAAGGTAGACAGACGGGCTTTATTTAAACTGTTGTTGTTAAGAACCATTATTTTCCTGAAATTAGGAATCATTAAATAAATCAAATTCAGCATTTCTAACAAGATACAATCATGATGTGGCTGTGTATTAAGAAGTTTGCTTCCGAACCAGTTGGTTTCGGGTTCGCACCTACTTCGTGATCCTCTACTATGGGCCCTTTTTGGTAGGTAAGTATAGGTTGTGTGAGTAGTAATGTTCTTTTGTGAGGGGAGCTGTAATAATCTTCATCTTTCACTTTGACAATGTCAGAGGTTCAAAGTTTAGTTCAGTCATTGGGTGCGTCAATTTTTTTGTAATGGAATTACATTTACTCTTTTACTTATTTGTTTCAGTCATGTGACTGAGGTCATGCTGGAGCAGCGCGCTTTAATCGAGCAAATTGGCCCCAGGACTTCTTTGTAAGCCTAGTACTTATTTTATTGGTCTCTTTTTGCCGAACCGCTAAGTTACGAGAACGTAAACACACCAGCGTCGGTTGTCAACCGATGGTGGGGGGACAAACACGGACACACAAACAGACACATACACACACACACACACACATACACACAAACACACACACACACACACACACACACACACACACACACACACACATATATATATATATATATATACGACGGGCTTCTTTCCGTTTCCGTCTACCAAATCCACTCACAAGGCATTCGTCGGCCTGAGGCTATAGTAGAAGACACTTGCCCAAAGTGCACACGCAGTGGGACTGAACCTGGAACCATGTGGTTAGTAAGCAAGCTACTTACCACACAGCCACTCCTTATATATATTCTTTTAATATATGTAATAGAATTAAATAAATATATATATACATACAACATATGAGTATATGCATATATATGTACATGTATGTATATCCGTTCATCTACATCTACACATAGATACATAACTAGGTACATGACGTGGCAAAAGAACAAGGACAACATGGTAAACAAGGTGCAACAAACAAGCAGGCCACATAGAAACATCCCCTTCATCAGCTGCCACCATTAAAACTCCGGCGCTTCGAAGAATTAAGGCAGTAGGCATCGTTAAAATGGTTCTTCCCACGAACACATATTAAATTGTTTTCGTGGAGGGTAGTGGCAGACGGAAAGCAAGACAGGAAAACGAAACGGTGAAATAAACAAACAAAAAGGCTGTACAGCCAGACGTGAAGTGTGTATGTCTCGAACGCTGTGAAGCACGAACAGGAAGGGCAAAGAAGTACGTGCGAGCTTGGTGATTCCAAGAACGAAAAGAAATAGCAGCTGGACTCACGTGACCAAGGCTGTGTGTGAAGAGAAAGAGTAGCAGAGGGAAAAGGAAGGGAGGAAGTAGAATAAAAGTGAGCAACGAGAGGTAGAGAGAGAGAGAGAGAGAGAGAGAGAGAGAGAGAGAGAGAGATAGTAGTAGTAACAGTGAGAGGCGAAGGACGAGTAACAAGAGATAGAGAGAGGGAGAGAGAGAGAGAGAGAGAGAGAGAAGTAGTGACAGGTAGAGGCGATTCAGTTACTTGTTTTAGTAATGTATGCGGCCATGTTGGAGTAGCGCCTTAAAGTGTGTTAGTCGAAGAAATCGACTCCAAGATTTATTCTTTGTAAACCTAGTGCTTATTCTGTCGATCTCTTTTGCCGTACCATTTTGTTATAAACACACCAGCATCGATTGTAAAGCCATGGTGTGGCGGGGGACAAACACAAACACACATACCAATATATAGATATATATGCGCCGGGCTTCTTCTAGTTTCCGTCTACTAAATCCAATCACGAGGCTTTGGTCAGATCGCAGCTATAGTAGAAGACGCACTAGACCAAGGTGCTAAGCAAAGAGACTGAACCCGGAGCCATGCGGTTGGAAAGCAAGCTTCTCACCACACAGCCCGTCGGCGCCTATCCACCCATCCATCCATCCTTGTATACATACATACATACATACATATATGCAATGATTCTATCGGATCATGAAAATTATATATATATATATATATATATATATATATATATATATATATATATATATATATATATATATATATATATATATATATATATAGCGCCGCCTGGCTAAGGCTTGGCTACTCTGCATTGACAAGGGGCAACACCCTGAAACTAGTCTAGTCTGCAGATGCCAAGCCAGCAGGGGGACACTGCTGACCTCCCCTGTTCGAAGGTTATAAAGGACACAGGTTTCGTGTGTCACATAGCTAGCTAGAGGCGATGGCTTCTTGGAGCTAATTCACGGCAGCTTTCGTCCTAATTTTGGGACTGCCATGTTGGCTTGGCGATAACTATTAATTTCCAGTACCGCT
This sequence comes from Octopus bimaculoides, assembly GCF_046866305.1. Lineage (NCBI taxonomy): Eukaryota > Metazoa > Mollusca > Cephalopoda > Octopoda > Octopodidae > Octopus > Octopus bimaculoides. Next base: position 15,633,082 of record NC_142930.1, on the reverse strand, counting down.
GCCGTAGTCTCCTTTAGAGAGACTTAGAAATATTAATAACTCTATATATATATATAAATTTCCTTATACGATAGAATCATTGCATACAAGTAGTAAAGACATGCACAACGTATAAGGGCAAACACGAACTTCCTAAAGTAAACACAGATTTGTCCCTCCAGTTATGCTCACAATCACAAGTATTGACCGAATCACGTAATGAATGCTAAGTCATACTGTAGTTCGCCTATACCGCGTATTCCACAGTCGACTATATGCTCCGGAACTAACGCAGGGAAGTATAAAAAAAAACAGATGGGTTGAGGTTCACTACAGCTTTTTCAAGTCGTGAGGGTCAACTTATACTACGTCTTATTCATGTGAAGGGTCCTAAGTGTCAAAATTTACTCTTAATTCACTTACTCTTACTCTTTTTACTCTTTTATTTGTTTCAGTCATTTGACTGCGGCCATGCTGGAGCACCGCCTTTAGTCGAGCAAATGGACCCCGGGACTTATTCTTTGTAAGCCTAGTACTTATTCTATCGGTCTCTTTGGCAGAACTGCTAAGTGACGGGGTCATAAACACACCAGCATCGGTTGTCAAGCAATGCTACGGGGACAAACACAGACACACACACACATATACATACATATGTATACATATATACGACGTGCTTCTTTCAGTTTCCGTCTACCAAATCCACTCACAAGGTTTTGGTCGGCCCGACGCTATAGTAAAAGACACTTGCACAAGGTGCCACGCAGTGGGACTGAACCCGAAACCATGTGGTTGCTAAGCAAACTACTTACCACACAGCCACTCCTGCGGCTGTAGAAATATATATATCTTTTTAACATCAGTACAGAACACGTCTGGAACAGATGTAATGATCATCAAACTATCCGTATTATTGTACACACACAAACCAACAAATACACACACGCAGACACACACATGTACACACACTCACGCACACACACATTGGGTCTTATTTACACCATTGACTAAATCAAAAGGAATTACAGTAAAAATGTATGTTCATTATTTTAAACAGACACCCTGGGAACATCTAAATCAAATTATAGCTAGTCACAAAGATACTATCAGTCTTATATTTTTTAGGAACATTGAATTCCTTATATATTCAATATTGTTCGTCTAATACATAAAAAGAATACTAATCGCAGTGGAATAGACATCACACACAATACAATATTGGTGAGTATAGCAGCAAAATCAAATGGAAAAGCTTTCTAAAATGAGCAAACGCAACAACATATTACTGCATTTGCCGGCTTTAATCGATATCAGACAAAAATCCTGAGTCACCAAAAGAAATCACCCCGTCCTTAATTCCATTACCATTAAACCTACAAACCAAGCACAATTGGTGAATACCAGGGAAGTCATTCACAGCAACAACAACAAACGCTAGTGCTGAATGACAAGAAATACCCCTTTATAACAGTCCTAATCCGTCCACTATAGTGGAGGAGCAATAGCCCAGTGGTTAGGGCAACGGACTCGCGGTTTCGATTCCCAGACCGGGCGTTGTGATTGTGAGCGTTTATTGAGCGAAAACACCTAAAGCTGCACGAGGCTCCGGCAGGTGATGGTGGCGAACCGTGCTGTACTCTTCCACCACAACTTTCGCTCACTCTTACTTCTTGTTTCTGTTGTGCCTGTAATTCAAAGGGGTCAGCCTTGTCACACTGTGTCACGCTGAAGATCCTCGAGAACTACGTTAAAGGTACACGTGTGTGTGGAGTGCTGAGCCACTTGCACGTTAATTTCACGAGCAGGCTGTTCCGTTGATCGGATCAACTGGAACCCTCGACGTCGTAAGCGACGGAGTGCCAACAACTCCGTCCACTAATGAGGGTAGTTATGCGATAGAGGCCGAAATGGAAATAAGTATAATTTGATCTTAAATGAATTTAAGCTTGCTTAAGAAGGAATTATTTGTGAATATATTCCGAACATGATATTCACTTTGTGTGTCATTGCTTAACGTTTCGTGCATAACTTTTATACTGTTTTTTTTAGGTATACCGACGAATAAAGCACACGGTCAGAAAGTATCTGACCGTAATTTTATGTGTCACTATATTAATCTATTGCCGAAGAGCAGAATACCTCTGGGACCTTATTTATCTTTGGTTTCCACAGAATAATGTGGGATCATTGTGGTCAATCACTATCGAACAGAAGTAAATTTCCTAGAAGCTCTGCATTTTTCATTCCAGAGAAATAGTCTAATTAACATATTGAAATTGTGACCACTCGAGAGACATATCAATCGTCTGCCATGGACCTGCATTTCCCACGTATGATATCATACGCCAGTACCATATATGTTCTATGTTTACAGAGTAAAATAATTTTAAAGATTAAAAGAAATATCGTAAATCATTCAGTTCCATTAGCCCTCCTTGCTTTTTTTTTAACGTCAAAGAAAACATTTATTACTTTCTTCGAAATATTCTATTATACTTACACTGTTATACATTTCCAGAGAGATGAGTGGAAGAAAACAATCTATACTTGTCTAAACAGTCAGTTATTCTACTTTGTACCGTGTCTTATCATCCATGGAAGTCAAACAGGCAGTTTTTAAAAATGAAATTTTATCCAGAAATAAATCAAAAGAATTTACTTTACTTCATATCATTTAGGAAGACTATCACAATTTTTTATATCAAATATTTGTGCGTTCAAATCTTGCCTCAGCTGAACTTGAGGAAATGAGCACTGTTACACTTCGTTTTGTACAAGTGAAACCACTGCTATTTGGACTGCATAATTCAATTCTCAAAATTTCCACACATTGGACTGGACGAGATCACATAAATCAGTAGCGAAAGGTGAAGAACTGGTATGTTAATATATTACCAATTACATTGTCGCGTTTACAACGTATAACTGTTTTGGCTTCTCTAGTTATCTTCTCATTATATATAATATGCATTTTGAAAAGAGTATACGGAAACTTTCTTATCCTTGCACATAGATATATGATTCTATAGAGTACGTAAAGATAAGGAATAGACAAGTGCAATAGAAAACCTGTAGTGTCTATGTATCATCATTGCAGATCAATGAAACGCTGAATAATTGTGCAGAGTTTACACTGTTGATGGTAGTAAGCCGTATTATCTTGTGATAACTACCTACAGATTTGTGTACCAGGCTGGGTAAATTTAAGATTCTTAGCTATGGATACAATGCAGCAAGGTATGTTTATATATAATGCTACTATTCAACTAATTGTAAGACATATATCGACCCATATTTGACAATTCACTGGATACAATATAAAGTGGATCTGGAAATTAAGAAGAGAAGCTGCGCAGATACTTTAGTTGACCAAATGTATTCATACAATGACTATTAGATACTTTGTGAACATTCGGAGACTTCAGTATAAAACATCCAATATTTTAATACACGATTTCACAATTTCCTCCTTCTTTGGAACTACTACTAACATGTCTATCCCTTGTGGGTTTTTTTTTTTTTAGTTAGTTTTGATAATTGCATCTCAAGTATACTATAGAATAACTGGCGTCCAGTATGCTAAGGAACTCGCACGTTCTACAGTGCTAATTACGGCAGACCTGCTAAATAATAATCTTGTTTACAGTTGACCTATATTGTTTTGTGAGACCTATTAGGCATCGTATATCAGTGTATACAACAAAGAATATAAGAACCATATTGTCTAGACTAATAATACAGTAAGTTCAAATAGGTTGATATTATAAACGTCAATAAGACAAGCGTAGGCTGTGTGGACTTACAAAATCGCTAAAAGTAATAAAAAGCAGCAGGTGGCTTAAAATAAGACAAATAGCTAAAGAAATAAATTGTGACACAGGAAATAGTACTCTTCCTCGCTTTCAATTAAGCAATAATTTAAAGCAACTCTAATACGCTCTGTGTATGAAACTGTTTTCTTTTATCTTTTACTGCCGTTCATGTTATTGTAGTTCTAGCAACATTCCCACTGGAAGCAAATATTTCAAATATTGAACATATAATCAGTTGAAGTGAAATAATCCAGTTCAAGTATTGAAGCACAAGTCCGGTGCTGAAATATAAAAATAATCACGGCTTCCAGATTTTCATTTCTTTAATGGAACTGCTGTTACATTCTTTCTTTCTTCAAAGAAAATCATTTCACAGTTAATATCCAAACATACTTTTACACATGCACACATGCAATTAAACAGATTATAATATTCTCTCACCTCATTCTCGTCTGATGATTACCCAATAATTCTTTTGAACGCAAATCTATAGAATTACGTTCGTGCCTATTAATTTTTTTCCTACCGTCATAAACCAAAATCTTAAACTGAACAGCATTGATCTCACTTATTTAGGAATGTATTCGAAAGTCGTGTGTACCTTGCTGCTTCTTTAAAATAAGGCAATATATATATATATATATATATATATATATATATATATATATATATATATATATATTTGGTATATATATATATATATATATATATATATATATATATATATATAAATTTAAGGAATGGAGAAAACGCATGTTATAATTGCATACTTTATTCCTACATATGTTTCAAAGGATTACAACCTATGTGATCCATAGGGATCTGTGATATTAAAATTGTAACCTTTTCATCGGTCATAATGTCTTACGTTTAAGATGATTCCCATGCTTTCCCTGATGAGAAGGTTACAATTTTAATATCACAGATCCCTATGGATCACATAGGTTGTAATCCTTTGAAACATATGTAGGAATAAAGTATGTAATTATAACATGCGTTTTCTCCATTCCATAAATTTTTAAATATACTCAAATATCCAAAATTTCAAGGAGTTCCTGCCTTAAAAACAGGAACAACACCAAAGTTATTTTGTGTTCTTTGCTACATTGGTTTCTATTAACCCATTTTTTCTATCCGAAGAATTTTTATTTATTAAGATAGAAGAAATACATATAATTAAATATATATATATATATATATATATATATATATATATATATATGTTGCTGTATTCAGACTCACTGCTCATATTTCTGGGTACGATGGAAAGTGTCAGCTGTCCACAGGTAGCAGATTGAAGTGATACTTGTTTTACTGGTCATGCTTCAAGTACCCTGCGACGAATTCTTGCAGTTCCAAGCAATGCTGATTTTTATAGCCGTTCTACCTTCACACTGACACCGATCTGTTTCAACCATGCTGGTAGTTGAGTGCTGATCCTTCCAAGTGTACCAATTACTATTGGTATCAGGTCTACTCTCTTCATAGACCATAACCTTCGTATTTCTCACTTTAAATCGTCATACAGGTTTATTTTTTCTTCTTCCTTCAATTTGATCCTGCTGTCACCGAGCTACTAGTATGATTATTGTTATTATTATTTTATGTTTGACTTTTGCTTTACATTTGTACAAGTTGGCTCCAAGTCTTATCCAGAGACTTCAAAAGACAACATGTTAGAAGTTCATGTTGGTATTATGTCTAGGATGCCATATATTTAGTTTTGTACATAGTGTTGTTTCAGAGAATGTTTAAGAAACCATAAGATTTTTTTTGTTTTAAAACTTGAGATTTCATAGAAAGTATTTTGCGTAGGATATGAGCCCTTTTCATGAGCGTTATAGTTTGAAATTCTGCCATTTTGGGATTTCCTGGTATCTGAGCCAGGTAGCAATCAGCCCCTTTTGCTATCATTCCCAGGGCACCTCTGGTAACAGGTGTTTTTTTGTCTTCAGGTTCCACATTTTGCTAATTTCTACTTCAAGATCTTTATACTTGCTGAGTTTTTGGTAGGTCTTAACAGATATGTTTATATCGATTGGGACAGTCATATCAATGAGGAGGCATGATTTTTGTCTGAAGTCTTTCAATATGATGTCTGGCCTATTTGCATCTATCTGTCTGTCAGTTTGAATGGTGAAGTTCCAAAGGAGAGAGATGTGATCATTTTCAAGCACGGGAGGTGGTTTTTGTTCCCACCAGTTTTTTTTTTAATCGTGGGGCAAGTCCAGGTTTTTGTAAATTACCCAGTGAATATATTGTGCAGCTCTATCATGCCTGCTGAGATTCTTCGTAGGCGCAGGAAGACTGTACATGGAGACAATATGATCAATAGCTTCATTTTGTTGTTGGCAAACACGACATATTGGGGAGCTGCCGTTCTTTAATATGTTGGCACGGTAGTTCTTTGTAGGTAGGCATTGATCTTGGGCTGCTATGATAATCCCTTCTGTTTCAGATTTTAAGTTAGAAGCCATTAGCCATTGATGGGTAAGGGCTTTGTCAACATCGGCATTATTCGCTCTCTTTGGGTATTTGCCTTTGAGAGATTTTTCTTGCCTTTTATCAGTCAGAATATCTAAGGCAGCAGTTTTAGCACGGGTTTTCATGCGCTTAGCTTGTTCTGCGCTTGTTTCTCGTATGTCTAATTCCGGATTTTATTGTATTTGGAATTCACTTAGATATTATTTGCTTGTTTTTTTACTAAGTATGATGCTTTCTTGTTTTCATGTTTTGGGACTAGCCTTAACATCCAGTCCTCAACGTTTTTCAGGTAGGTGAATATGCCAATTGTGGCAATCTCCATTGTTAATTCTAGTTGTAAAAGTCCACGGCTTCTCTCTTTTGTTAGCAGATAAAATCGTTCTATATCTACCTTAAGATGGTGCATTCATGAGAATACTCATCTACAATTTTCACGAATTACACTCCAGAAGTTGGAAGTACTTGGTTACGAAGTTCTCCCCCACCAAGCCTATTCCCCAGAACTTTCTCTACCGACTATCACTTTTTCAAGCACCTTGATAGTTTCCTGCGAGAGAAGGAGTTAAAAAATCAAACCGACGCGGAAAGTTCGTACAAAGAGTACATCAGCTCCAGAACTCCAAATTTTTGTTACCGGAATAAACAGACTTGTAACTCGTTGGCAAAAATGCATTGATTGTAATGGTACTTACTTCGATGAATAAAATGTCCGCATTGTTGAAATATAATGTGATGAAGTTCATGTTTCGAAACCTTGCTTACTTTTTATTCAGCGTGATATTATCACCGTTTTTGTCAACATCCGGAACATCTTCTTCCCCATTGACATCATCATCATCACTATAAGCATCAATACTGAAAATTAAAATGTCATGAACGTGAGGAGTGCCTGATTCAATTAGTGAATGAAAGAAACATTGAGTAGACACTCGGTATATTCCGGTTCATTATCTCCTCTATAAATACAATTTCATTGAAACCTGGAATAAAGAATCGAAGGAATCACTAAATAAATTCAATGAAAGGATTATAACCCTCACCTTTTCTCCAAATGTGTAATTTAAAGGCTGATATAAATTATGCACGACACAGATATGGCAGCATTCAGCAAGGAACAACACCGACCTCGCTTTATTATGATGGTTCCTAACGTCCCCTTACCATATATTGATCATCATCATCATCATCATCATCATCATCATCATCATCATCATCATCATTATCCTCCTCCTCCTCCTCTTCCTCCTCCTCCTCCTCCTCCTCCTCCTCATCATCATCATCATCATCACAATCACTTTATCTCTGTCATCATTATCTTCCCCAATGAAATTATTGTCATGGAAATTATCATCTGCCTCTGTTCGGTAACCTTCTGCTACATCTCAGCACCATTACTATCGTCACATCTATGTCGTTATGAATACGGATTCACTTTGAAAACAATTACCTGTTTTTTTTTTCTCTTGTTTAAATCAATCATATGAAAAATTAATTAAAATATTGAAAATGACAAATCCAAATTTGTAACGCCTTCTTCTAAAAGTAAGCGTAAACAATAATAATACCTTCAGGTTTCGCAGATACATGGTGATTGTTTGGTGGTTTACTGCTGGACTCATCCACTATAACTTCTTAAAATCCGGAAAAATATTACTGCAGGAACATTGCCATGAAATTGTCAAAATAAACAAAAAGTTGCCACACCTCTGTCCTAGACTGGTCAACACAAGAGAACCAATAGTTTTTCATGAGAAAACTGGAGATATATTTTCCGCATTTTACTTCACAATTCATTAGTCGTTTGATTTTTATGTTGTCAAACTCTCTATATAAAAAAAAATTATTTGCTATCTGGAATCAACGATACGTTTTAATTTTTGTAATGCATTTATCATATGTTAAATGACTTCTAATATTACTTTGAACATACATTTAAGCTTTCATTATAGAATAAATGCAATGTCTTCGTTGATTGATATTTCGCTTGATATTTTGGAGATACTCCGATTTGCGTTGCTGATCAGTTTATCTGTTACTGAGGATCGTTGTTTCTAATGATTCTTTACATGTAGCATTGGACTCTGGTATGAAGAAAATACATTTTCGGGTTTCGGTTCAGTGTGATAGTAAGGAAATTTACAACGGGTAGTTATGTGTACATGGATGTTTTGAGTGGAGGTGTTTGAAGACAAACACACACGCACACACACACACATACACACACATACACATATTATCTTCTATATTGGTTTAAATTATGTCATCCTATTATTTAGCTTGGAATTAGGATTAAAGTTGCAAACTTTTTGATGAAATCCAATTACCAACGAGCGAAGCGGTTAAACAAGCTTTCACACAAACACATGCCTGTCATTGTCAGTTTCAATGACATCAAGAATGCATAAGTCTCTTTATTGAAGCAACTGGTCACAGCGAAAAGTCACCGTAACTAAAGAAAGAATATGAACAACTGTTCAGCCTGAGCAAAAAAACTATATAGAAACATGCAAATTAGTAAAAATATAGAAAAAAGAAAGCAAAAAGAAAAAGGCAAAATATCCAACCAAACTAGAATAGGATTATACTCGGATGAGGATGTAGCACATCGCTATAACTGTGCGAACGCGCACAAACGAATAATATACATATATACAAAGTCCACCCCATAGGTATATACACACACCAAGAAAAGAAAAATATTGTAGTCATATCTTAGTATTAAATTCATTACCACGGTATTAACACAAGTTATAATTAAGCTCTACAATTACACAATTGCAGAGGGTGCTAAAAGTGGCAACCATTAGCTTTAAGACACTTATTAGTACTGGAAACGTTGCCCTAAGAATTAACGTTTGAAGTTATTCACACCAGTGTAGCGGGTTTTATGCGATACACGACATTTTTAGAGTGTCGAATAAGTAAAAGTCTCTGGGTGTCAAATCAGAAGAACGGAGATTTTAATTGCAACTTTTCCTCGTATCCATTAGGCTTGTAAATTCTATTTCAGGTAAAGCTGCACGTTTCCTCACTAGTATGGCAGTGCGACATCATACTGAAAGAAATGATTATCATTTCTATAAAGTGTATTATGGACGGTAAAATGGACATGCGCACTATGTGTATGCAGGATTACCTTTCAAAAGAAAGGATTATATTAAACGTCTTGGTGATATTCCATGTCAGGCATTGACCACCGGTAAACTAACTGCTTTGTCCACATGCAAGCAAGGATTTTCTGGTTCCCAATAAACACAATTATGTTGGCTTACTGTTCCACTGAGATTAAATTATGCTTCAACAAACCATACAATCGACCTCACAAACTTCTTCTTCGTCTGCTTTTTTAATTGCATGTAATAATCTTGGGATCAATCTTGACAACGAGCTCTTTTAAGAATGCACCATATGCTTATAGTACTTATTGTTTTCTCGCGCGCACTTTTGTGGTGAATGCGTGAAATGTTCCTACCCGATAGCCGAGGAACAGCACTCGTTACTGCATGAGGTCTGCCGGGGCCCAGTGTTTCGAACTTATCATGAATCCATGAAATGGTCAGGTGTATTAAGGTTTCTATTCCGGATTCACCCATCCATTATCGTTTTTGATACACAAATTTAGAATGACCTTATGTTCGGTAAATGAACACCCTACCCCTACCATTGTATAACGGTGGCACTAGATAGCATCAAGAAATCATATGAAGGTTTCCAGTTTTTCCAATCTCAAAATAATGCCCGTTAAATATTTCACAGGTCAGTAATTGGTTAAGTGTAACCTAACATTTTCAATATCACACATTTCAGCAGTAAAACTTGTGATATTTTTAAAACGAAGAATTTTTTGAAAATCTGTCATTAGAATTAATTAAAAATTAATTAAAAATTGAAGCCAATCACTTTGCAAAATGTCAAAAATAGGCAACTGCGGTAAAAGGTAACCAATGATGTCCAAATAAATTTAGTATCAAAATATTGCTACCCGTTTATGTTTCCTTGAAGTGTGTCTACACCCTTTATGGCGGAAATTGTATGTATATGTAAGTGTCCATGTTTGTGTTTGTGCGTATGCGCATATGTATGTAACTGTTATGCTGCATTGCAGCAGTGGTTGATTAAAAAATTACGATAATTTCGACTTGAACATAAGACCTTCTACAAATTTGGACAACGGGATTAATAAATGCAAACACATTTCACAATTCAAGACTAATGATATCAAGAAAATGTTGAGAATATTATTTGTTGAAAATTCGTCACTACATATGACGAAGATGCAGCAAAAATTAAACACCATAAAATAAAAACTACCAACACAGTTTGAAAGTTCCAAAATGTCAGACGTATTCAAAGTAAATTACGTAATGAAGAGCAACCGTCAAACACCCCACCTAAAATGCAAACACAACATCCTCCCTACCACAAAAAATAAATAAATAAAACACTAAGAAATATCGCACAAGGAAAGAATTCCTTCAGAGAATTGCTGTGAACTATCGCGAAAAGCATGCAAAGACACTAATTTACACAGCCGAAAATATTCATAACCCTGCGAAAAATTACAGTAAAATTGCTCCGTCTCAGCAATGTATTACTTGGTAATGGCTAGCCAGAAACTGGACTATACCTGATATTTCTTATGCTACCAGCATGGATAATTTATCCTTATATGCTCATCGTATATGTATGTACGTATATATATATATATATATATACACACACACATATATGTATAGCGATAAATAAATACAATTAGATGAACTGAGGTAGAATTAAAAGGAATTAAATTCATTATTTTGAATATCTTTAACAATTCAAAATACTGAATTTAATTCCTCTTAATTCTACCCTAGTTCAACTGATTGTA
>NC_142930.1:15611940-15616940 GCF_046866305.1 Octopus bimaculoides | reverse complement strand
GCAATATTGTAAGTTAATTCATTATTATCTCCTTTAATTTATATATTGAAATTCACTTAGTTTTAAGCAATTTTTAATCAAACATTTTAGATTAATTGAAAATGAAAATAATTAATTTATGCAATAAACAATGTACTAAAAATACATTAAATAAAATAAGTATCGATTTATATTTTCAAAAACTTTGCCCTCTATAATAGTGGCAGCCAATTGCTAAATTTTAATCTGTATTGTTATTAACAGACATTATATACAAATAACATGCAATGCAGTAACATCACGAAGGGCTAAATATTCACTGAAGCTTAATTCATGGTTGTTTTATCTTCATATTTGAGAAAAAAAAAAAAAAAAAGAGCTATCGATAAATTCGTATCGTACAGATTTGAAAGAAAAATTAATTCACGACTGACAAGACTACTGAGTGGCAGAACATGCGTGCAATAATTAATAACATAGAATAACAAGTGGTAGTACATATACTATCATAATATTCAGTAAAACACATAAATTACAATACCGATTTTATTAATTTTAAAATTAAGAGCGGAAAATCCTCAGATGATTTGAATGAACATTATAACACGCCTGGTATTTATTTCATTAAATCCAAACAGATGCAGAATAAAATTAAAACAGGACGGTCTTCGATCCACATTTATATGGATGAAAGAAAGGCACTGGTATTTTGTGAAATACATTGCCCTTTCTGTAAATGAACTGCATTATATAAAATGAGAATAAATATTTGTTTCAAATTTCGGCACATGATGAGAACCTCCGGGTAAATGGGTAAGTCAATTACATCGATCTCACTGCTAAAATAGTATTATTTTATCGACCTCGAAAGGGATGAAAAGGAAAATCGACCTCAACGGAATTTTATTCCACAACATAAAGACGCACGAAGTGCTGCTGTGCTAACGATTTTGCCCGCCTATTGCCTTCATATCGGTTTCAGATTGATGACATCGACTCTATTGCTCCACGGGTAATTATTTTATCGGCCCCGAAAGGATGAAAGGCGAAGTCTTTTAGGCGAGAGCATCGTTAGGATATGAGTGGGAGGAGTCCCGCCGTCGATGGGCCCAGAATGGGTAGTGGCCGCGATTTTCGGTTCAGAGCTGGGGAGGGTAGGTGAGGACCTGAAGATTGGCATGATAGGCCGAGCCCAACAGGTGAAATGATGGGGCTGTTGTATGGAGATAATCTTTGCAGTGAGCCCGAAATGTTGCGACGAGGTGGTGGAAACTTTGGAACTACCAAATGGAGAGAAGTTGGAGGTAGTGTCGGTGACCCCCAAATTGTTGTGGATGTGGTGAGGGAGGGCTCTTGAGAGGGAAGTGCTCTGGAGCGGCGGTGGAGATGGCAGAGGGGGTGTTCGGAAAGATATAATGGTGGAATGGGATCAGAAACGGAAAGTGAAGCATGACGGGAGTTTTTAGAGGTGGGGCCCGGGAGGGGAGAGAAGGGGAGATCACCGACGACAGTGGAAATGAGGAAGAGTGGGGCAGTGAAGGAGGGGAGCAACCCACGACGAGAGGCGGAGAGGGTTTACCGGTGGAATTGCCAGTGAGGGACTTGCAAGGGCAGAGTCATTCAGACCAGAAGCAGGACAGCCCAGAATTGTGGAATCCTAGAGACATATACGCACGGACGAGACACAGAGAGTTGCAGTCGGGCGAGCGAACAGGCGCACAAGTGCACAAGCGCACGGACATGCAGACGCAGTTGTGGGAAATGATGAAACAGCAGAAGTATGAAGACGGAGAAAGACAGCAAGTAAAGCACACACAGGGGGGCGAATTGTGGTGAGACGGGACATCCCAACTTGGAGGATTGCGGGATTGAAAGACGTTGTGAGAGACGGAAGTGGTGGGTCATTGTAGTTTTGAAAGTACTGTGACTGAGAAAAGTATTTTTTTGAACATTTAATGGAGGAAAAAGGGGGAAAACAAGTAAATTTTGCAACTGTTGAATGAACAGGTTTTCAAAGTTTTAAAATATTGGACGACCTCAGGACACATGGAGTAGATGTGGCTATTGCAATAGAGTCCAAGATGAGCGGACCTCCAGCGTTCTCGCCTTTCCTAAATGGTTACGAGAAATTTATTTCTCCTAGCCGAGGAAGAGGAGGTGTCGTGGCAGTCTCTATTAGGAAGAGCTTGGAGCTACCGGTAAGTTCTGTCCTTCTGGACCCAGAAGGTAGGCTGGTCCTCCTAGATATGACACATGTAAGTGAGCAGTCCTTCAGGTTGGTAGTTTTCTACGCTCCTAAGGAGCGTGGACTGTCGGGTTTTATCCGAGACTTGGAGCACTTTCTAGTGACGTCTAAAACGATAGTTCTAATAAGTGACTGTAAACTATCCTCGATGCGCGGGTGGATAGTATTGGCCCGACTGATAAGAAGGAGAATACTGGCCTCAAGGGTCTACTAGATAACTTTAATCTAGTAGACAGTGGACGTGGGGTAACAACGACAGCTCACGCAGATCGTACTTAGATAGAGTATTCGTTAGGTAAAGAGATAATAATACTTTTAGTTGTCTACAATTTTGTATTGTGCCTTACACGGATCACACATTTGTGGCGTGTGAGGTACATTTAGATATATGTCATCGACAGGGACCCGGGTACTGGAAGATGAGCAAGTCTATTTTGACTTGTGAAGACGTTCGTACCCGGATTAAGGAGTTAGTACAGAGGGGATTATGTGGCACCATCATTAATAACAGATAGTGGCATTAGTGTCCATTAGATTTAGCAATCAACTGAGTTTAGATAGGACTAGAATACAGGGCGATTTAGTTAAGAACTTAGACGTAGCTGTGGAATCTAGAGTGCATCTAGAGTGCTGGCGACGAGACCGGTCTTGTACCGTCACCTCAATTCCAAGCACGAAGGCTGCAGAGTTAGAGCTAAGCTACGTGCAGGGAAACAAGAAGGTATTAACGTTGCTGGATGGGCACGTCGTGTGGAGAGTCAGCGAGGAAAAATGCGTCTATAAATTCTTTAACTGACGAACAGGGGCGCAAGATCTATGGACAGGAGGAGATGCAGAAAGTCTTCCACCAGCATTTCGCCAGGTTGTTCGGGGAGAACGATTCGCTTGAGCGCGAGGAGGTCTTAAAGGACTTCCTAGCTGCTGGGCCGCGACTCTCGGCACTTAAGGCGGAGTGCTGTGAAGGACCGATCACTCCCGCGGAAGTAAAGAAAGTGTTAGCCAAGTGCGCCGGGGACAAGTCGCTGGGGCTACTTAATGTAGAGTTAAAGATTGTGGCCAAGGTGTTAGCGAAAAGGTAGACAGATGTCGTGGATAAAATTGTAGGGAAGGCACAGACATGTGCAATCCCAAGCAGGTCGATCCAGGATAATCTTCACCTTATCCGCTACACCTTAGACAGGGTTGCTAAATTATCCGACAAAGGTGGGGAAATGGTTCATTTTGACGTAAGTAAAGCATTTGATAGGGTAGACCATCGGTACCTGGCGGTGGTCTTCGAAGCGGCTGGGCTGGGTCCTGGCCTTTGTGGATTGATCGCTGCTGTATACAGCGGCATCAAGTCCACAGTCCAGATAAATGGTTACCTGACGTATTCGATCAAGTGGTCAGTTCGTCAAGAGTATCCCTTGTCTCCGCTTCTGTACGTGTTGGCTCTTGTGCCATTGCTGCAGAAGCTGGAGAGGTTGGGAGGCAACCCTAATGAAATCGGATGCGGTAAGTCTGTTTCTGCGTATACGGATGACATCACCTTCATCGTGACCAACGAAGCACAGCTACCTTGTGAAGAAGATACTATCAGAGAATACGAGGTAGTGGCAGGAAAAAAAGCTAACAAGGACAAGTCTATCGGCTTGCGCCTCAGCACCTGAAAGAGCAAGTCGATATCGTCCAGTGTCGTGGGTCACTGGACAGATGTGCCTGTTAAGTTGCTTGGAATTTGGTTTGGATCGGACTCCCAGACGGAGAAGAATTGGAGCGAGGTGGCAAACAAGGTAGAGGCACTAGTCCGGACTTGGTCCGGAAGGGCTTCTGTACTTGAAAGGAAGGGCGGAGGTGGTACAGGTGTTTATTGCATTTGTAATCACCTACCACCTGAGCGTTGTCCCTTGCCTCGATTCGTGGCTAAACAAGTTGGAACGACTCCTTTTTCACTTTTTGTGGAAGGGAGTAAAGCCAATCTGGAATGTGTCGTGACAGGGTCCTTCATCTCTGGCTCCGTTTGCTGCCAGGAACCGTTAAAGAGTGGGTTAAGAATGCCTTGGCGAATGATGCACGGACATGCGTTGAAGCTAAGACATTTCTGGCTCCACCTGGAATGTGATAAGGTATGGTGTCCACTGGCAGAGGAATTCTTCCCGCGACCGGCCTCTATGGAGAGATTTAAACTCGGTTTCATAAAAAGACGTAATCTGACTGTATGGCAAAAAGAATGCCGACAGGCACTCAGGCTTATCCACAAGACGGGCAAGGCCGGCAGCGGGTATAGCATCTGGGTGTTCTATAGAGAGCTGGTGGAGTACAAAAATGATGACGTCTTAGGAGGGGCGTTTGGGTTCTACGAGAACCAACTCGCTAACCTGCTTCGTAGGACTGTCAAGCCGGGATATTTGGATAATTACCAAACATCCTTGGCCTGGTAGTGTTACAGGAATGCTTTATCTGTTGGCGAAAAGTTATCCAGGCTCGGAATATCAGTGCCACCGACATGCCCAAGATATGGGCTGGACTATGAAACCATTCAGCACGCTTTTGTACAATGTCGAGATCTGTCAAGCTTCATAAGTTACGTAGAACACATGTTGTCGCATCTGGGAGGAGTACTGCTATCGACTGGATCTATAATAAAGTTGGTACCGCAGCTGGACTCTCAAAGGAAGGTGAGGCATGTTTTCTCTGTACAGTTGAATTATTGAATGAGTGTGTATGGAGATCGAGATTGGAAGGTGTCGCGTCAGGGTCCTTCATCTCTGGCTCTGGGTTGCTAACTTACTTCACG
>NC_142930.1:15581940-15609440 GCF_046866305.1 Octopus bimaculoides | reverse complement strand
CACTCAGGAGTCTTCAGTAAAAGAGAAAATAAAATATGCGTGTGTGTTGAGTGTATATGTGTTTCAATGCTAGAATACATGGATATTACCAGGTATGTTTTGTGTGCAAATATGTGTGTGTGTGAAAGACAGTAATTATTGGCAATAAAGTAAATACTCTATGCATCATTGGCATATTGTGTGATTATGAGTCTAATACAAAACAAAATTTAAACATTTTGCTAGAACGCATTAAAATAATTTTCACAGCAACGGAACGTATTTTATTTCCTTTCAATGCTGTGCATATTAGCTTCTGCAAAAAAATGCAGCATGCTACCATTAATTACTAATGAAGGTAAATTAGATTTAAAGCTTAGTTACCTATATTAAAATCAATATGACATGTACATTTTATTCCATTTGCAAATGATAAAACTGTAATTATTCATTTAACAACTGTAAGTCATCGACAAATAATCAATACTTGTTAACATTGTTAAATTAATTAAAAGACGATACTATGGCAATGAATATACTGCAGTGAATTTATTAAAGTTGAACGTTTGCATTCTTGTCTACCAAGTTGTATCTCATTACTTGAGATACAAAAAGGAAAATGTTTGATATATCTGTCGACGTTAGAAATAATTAAATCTTTCTCGTTGATTTGTTATTGTGATCCTGTTCGCACATTCATTAATAAATCTATCATCATCATACAGAGAGTGTCCAACTTGATTTAAGAAACGTGTTGAAATTTACAATAGAATGCAAGTAGCAAGTCACGAATACCAGAACATTTATTCATAGACTAAGAGAATCCAATTCTTTGTCCTGACCCGTACGTCTATTGCACGCCCCTTATAAATGTCTTAGATAATCATCTGAGTAATTCAAGAGAGAATAAAACTACATTTGTTTTGATTTCTTTATTCGCCACACGTTATATCAGAAATCTTCATATCAAGGGAAAGCGGTGATTATTTCCTTTGATGAGACGGAAATGAGACGGCTTCTTAGATTCTAGATTCCAACGGTTAGAAATGCAATGATCAAAAGCAGGGCATCTGAGAAGATTTTCATAAGTAGAAATTTCAAAACTGTATTATAACTATGTGGGCAGTTACGTTAATTTTTCAAATGCAAATCCTAAGAATTATTCAGAGTTGAATCATTATGAAGGACTATTATATATATATATATATATATATATATATATATATATATATATATATATATATATATATATATATATATATATATATATATATATATATATATATATATATATATATATATATATATATATATATATATATATATATATATATATATATATATATATATATATATATATATATATATATATATATATATATATATACATATATATATATATATATATATATATATATATATATATATATATATATATATATATATATATACATATATATATACATATATATATATATATATATATATATACATATATATATATATATATGTATATATATATATATATATATATATATATATATATATATATATATATATATATATATATATATATATATATATATATACATATATATATATATATATACATATATATATGTATATATATATATTATATATATATATGTGTGTGCGTGTGTATGTTGTGTGAGTGTGTACAGAAAGAGAGAGAGAGAGTAAGGGAGAGTGAAAAAGAGATGAAGAGTTTGTTTCCTAGAGTGGTTTCCTACATCTAATATGTGTGCATATATCTACTTATATATACATACATACATACATATATATATATACATATATATATACGCACACATATATATATGCACATATATATAAATATGCAAATATACATACATATATATACACACACAGACACACATATGTATGTATATATGTATGTATATATATATATATATATACATATATATATATATATATATATATATATATATATATATATATATATATATATATATATATATATATTCTCCAATTTTTTCAACTTCTTTCTCCGTGCTTTTCTCCTTGTCTCCGTATTCTTTCTGTTGAAGAGCGTAGCTCGAAACGTTAAAGACTTCCCGTATTCCCGAGCGTCATACTAATACATACTTTTGTTGTTTACACCATCTGTCCTCGTCTGTTGTTGTTTTTTCGTACATTCTCCCATATATATATATATATATATATATATATATATATATATATATATATATATATATATATATATATATATATATATATATATATATATATATATATATATATATGTGTGTGTGTGTGTGTGTGTGTGTGTGTGTGTGTGTGTGTGTGTGTGTGTGTGTGTATATAACATTCTTAATGAGAAATTGCTACAAATGCTAAAAGTAAATCACATTTTTAACCCTACGCTACACTTCTGACAGAAAACGAAAAAAAATTCAGCGATTTTTTTCAATTTCACGTTAACTTTGTCACAGTTTAAATGCATTGAGACTGAAAAAGATTGCAGCCTACATGAAAAGTGCGTGAGAGTGGGAACCAGAAGTACAAAAACGTGTGAATAATCTCTGCAATATAGGATTATTAATTTTTAAATTGTAGGATTAAAAAAATATGACTATGTTGAAGAGTGTATAAATAATGATTTGATGAGTCAGTAAGTTTAAAAAAAGGAGCGAATTTAATATACTGACCATCTTTATAGTTTGATATAATTTTACAGCGAAGTTATCAAAATAGCAGTTTGTGAAACTTTCTTTTGCGCTGTTTATATTAAGAGATAGTGAAGATAGGCTGAGGGTGTCCATGGTTTTCTCAAAAAGTCCATAATATGATAGATTTATACAATTGTTATACAGTTAGCACATTTTATGACCGGCATTCGTCAGAAAAATATGTTTATATATTCGAGAAGCGAAATTACGAATGTGACTCAGAAAATTACGAATGTGACTCAGAAAAGGATTGCGTTTATTGAGGTTGGAAAATGAATCCCAGAAAATCTGACGAATAGACAAGAAACCAGTCTATGGATGTCTCTTGAAACAGGTGGTTTTCACTTGATGGACCAGGACAAATTAGTTTGTTGTACTTTTCATAGAAGCGGTAGAGAATAGAATTTCTGCGTGTTTGATACATATATCTGTGAAGTAACATCCAATCATTCTAAATATATCCACATTATATAATTTAATAATTCCCCACTTACTTAACAATATGCGATAATAGCAGCTATAATATATTTGATTATCGGTATACTCACACTAATCTCTGATTACCAATAACTAGTACATCAATCTGTATGCTGTCTTTATAGCTCGAGTGTTTTCACTATCAGAGCGAGCCAGCCAAAATTGATCACATTGTCGAAAGATTCGACTACAAACCGAGATGCCGATGGTTGATGCTGGAAAAAGATACCATGTTGGACTTCCTGTATGTTAAATCATATTCACGTCTCTTTTTGCAATGTTATTATAACGATCCAATCGGAAACGACTCATTTTGAAGCGATTTCTTTTTTGTTTTTAACTCGCATTTCTTTCACAAGAGTGGCGCAAGTTCCCAGCATTTAGACTTAATATGAATTTTAATAGAAAACTCAAATCCAGTATATTCCAGAGCTTGAAGATCCGCGGTTACAACAACAATGAGATGACTGAATCTATTAAAAGATTCAAAACGAACCTGAAGAGTAAGTGTCATCAAGCGGTAACCATGTGTACAAATACGGTATTACATATCAGTCATAAATGGCTAGGGAAAACAATCATGTTTCTTGGGCGAAGGTTACTGAAGAATAGTTTCTGTGCATTTTCAAAGCTCCATCAAATATACACGAAATTTTTATTGTAGCGATATGGTACACTTCGTTATCTCACATTATCCAACTAAATGTTGAATTTTGAGCGCAGATTACAACACTACGCTTCTTACATTAATCAGAAAAATTATGGCACTACAGTGAAAAAAGACATGCACCCAACACCAGAGCTGAAGACACCTCCGAAAGGGGGTGGCCCCGCCACGTCAAAACGGTAGAAGAGTAAGGGCTGAAACCGGACGTGGTTACTCCTGATGATGTATTGAGCTAACTGGATCCTATAAAGGAGTTGTTGTGGTAGCAGACCACGAAACATGGTTGAAATTCCTCATGGACTATAGATGAGGGCTAAAATACTAATTATTAGTTTGATCTCATAGAACTTGATCATATTGATATTGTGCAATTTTAGTTTAGAATCGTTTATTTTGAATGGCTTTTCTGCTGTAATTGTTGGTGTATACCAAAACTTGCAGTTCTTAGTTTTGAATGTATGTATTCTTGCATAATTGCCCATGCGTGGATATGTACTAATCTTAAATATCACATATGAACTTTTTGCGAGACTTTCCGAAGTTGTTGTTAATGACGCACACAATTTATCTAAAATGGAATAAATAGAAATAAAACGCTTACTAAGAGTTATGTCCCTTAGAATATTAAAGCACTACTTCGCATGGAAATTGGATTAAATTGAACATAATGTTCTACACAAGATTTGTATTTCTGTCAGATGCTTTAGACTAGCTAAGCATCTTAGCAAACGGTAAGATCTATCGGTGATCGACTGAATTTGCACAGAAAAATTCAACTAGAAAAGAAATCCAGGAAGACATGACGTCCTGCATATTATTTCTGCAACACACACTCACACACACACGAACACAAACAAACACGCACACACATGCACACACACAATCACATGTACACACACAATCACACGTACACACACACAAGCGCTCACACACTCTGTGCAATGTAACATCAGGGAAACACATTTGATCTCTAACGGAATGCAATATAACGTTCTACTGAGGAAACATTGCACTTAGGTATCCAGATGTACTTGGAACTGCCAATGTTGACTTCCAGCTCACTGAAATATGAGACGTACGTGGCAAGTAAATATTTATACTGGTGCTCATTTTATTTTCCACTACTTATACTGTGTATCTATTTCATAACTAGTAACACTGCAAAATGTAGGGATCGAATAACCATTATTCTGGAAGCCAACTGGGTAATGATTACATACGTGAGGGCTCTATCTTATAAGTAGTAATCGTACAACAATCTATACACACAAGATATATGTCTTTATAAA
The DNA here is from genome assembly GCF_046866305.1 of Octopus bimaculoides. NCBI lineage: Eukaryota > Metazoa > Mollusca > Cephalopoda > Octopoda > Octopodidae > Octopus > Octopus bimaculoides. Next base: position 15,604,317 of record NC_142930.1, on the reverse strand, counting down.
TATGTGCGCGTGTGTGTGTCTGCGCGCGCGTGTAATAGTATGTCAATAAAAACACTAGCTAAAATACTAAATTGAATTATTGTTTTAATTGCACAAGAAGAATTATCTTTCGTATTGTACAAGTGGAATTATATTAGGTTCGAAGAAAGTCTTGTTGCAGTTTTCTGATAATCACTTTGGGGGTACTTTCTCGATACTTTGGTAAAATAGGTATCAATTTTTACATTCTAACGTTTCCTTTCTTTCATGCAGATTACTTTATACTTTGTGGTTAATCCATATCAATTTTACTTTCTTAATAGGTACCTTAGATGAGACACATATCCGACATTGGATGCTGTCTGAATTCAAACTGCGCTCTACAGAAATGAAAGCGACTGACCAGGTTCACTCGAGAAGCTTTTGTAGCAGATTATTCATAATCTAGATGATCAAGTTCTGCTAGTATCGAGCTTCTGAAAACCGTAATTCAAGAAAATCAAAATCAAATCACGGAATTTGCAAATCATTTGAATTCAAGTCACGATTCCATCATAAAACAATCTCACGAACTAGAGAAAATGTCTAAACTTGGTCACTTATCAACTTCTCAGTTTAATAAGTGCTGCCCTCTGATCCTCATTGAAAAGTAAACTTGCCACCAGCTTTTCCTCTTTTGAATCATCACAGGTGAAGGCTAGTAGATACTCCAAAATCATGTTCAACCAAAATGATAACAGTTATCACCGGATGCAAAAGGAGAAACCATTCCAAAACCCCAGGTTGCACCCGAAAAAATATTGTTTCGTGATTGGTGAGACAGGAAGGGTGTCGGCTATCATGACAAGTTAAAACGAAACGAAACTGTCAATACGAAGTATGGCTGTCATTTGGAATCATTGCATAAAAATTTCTGGAAAAAGTGCCTGTCTTCGGTAATTCGTAAATAGGTGTTGCTCTTACTCACTAATTCAAGACTACAGAATGACCACGTTTATTAGGAAAATATTATGATACTAAATATCGACACTTTACTGCATCCTCTTTACTTTCCTGACCTTACTCCATCTCACAATTATCTTTTTATATTTGCTATATTATTTAGAAACAAAGCAGTTATTACGGAGTTATTACAAAGGTATTTCTTTGCATGGGAATTCGAAGACTTTCAAACCCTAAAAGAAAAATAGTTTGACATTAGATGAGCATTTGTTATCCATAATAAGGGGATGTATTATTGTGATTAAATATATCAATTAAGACCGAAAGAAATATTTCTTTCACCATGAAAAGTAGGATAGCTGCAGTTCTTGTAGAGTTTTGAAACAAAAGCAAAAAGCTGCCGGATGAGTTTTAGGTGTAAATCATTCTGATTCTTCATTATAGTAAAGATAAGTTTATATGCACTCGAGAATTACCCAACCATTTTCTCTATGATTGAAACAACGAGATGGTGGCTAAGCTGTATATATATGAATATAATATTTGTAAACAAACCAGAAGCCTTTTTTAAGTTACGGAGATAGAGCGACTATGAAAGTCTATTAGTACAACAATAACTATAAAATAATATATCATAAGAATAATAATAATATACACTCCATTTTAAAACGACATCTATATATAAACAATTGACTGAAAAATGATGAGCTAACCCAGGCCAGAATCGAACCCACAAATCAGCGCATAGATATTTTGTTTACAAATATTATATGTAGTATTGGTCAGTTAAGGTATATATTCATTAAATTTGGCTGAAGTTATTGGGCGAGAGTTTAACCCGCTTGGATGCGCAAGGGGCCGTGTAAGCGTTGATTTGTGGGTTCGATTCTGGCCTGGGTTAGCTCAATTTTGTTTTCAGTCAATAGTTTATATATAAATGTCGTTTTAAATCGGAGTACATGTTCATTTTATATATTTGTGCGTCTATATATATTTTTATATCTATATATAAGTTTACAGTTTGGTAGAGATAACTTATCTGTTCGAAAAAAGAAACGTTAGGCTTCATCAATAATTCAGTAAGCTGTATTATGAGCAATTCTCTATCTGAGAAACACGGAACCATTTAGTGACACACAAATACATTAATAAAATATATTGTGAAAAATAATCGATCGCTTGCTAAGTTATAGTGACTACTATTATACAACTGTGATATTCTTTTTCAGATTTTCCATCGGGATATAATTATTTAGAATATACCTGGACAAAGTTGTACAATGATACTTAACTAATTCATGATAAGCTTAAATGAATTTCAAATGTATACATATTCCGAAGTATTCATTGATATATTTATGACATTTTGTATTAATTGCTTACGGTATGTCAACCGTATTTGGTAGATGATGTAAAACATGTTTTTTAGCTTCCTGAGCTTACTCATGCTTGAAATTTTCGTTGCAGCAAAGATTTCAATTTCATTCAACATATGGTTAAGGCTATACAAGCAGAGGCTGATGATAGTCTTGCAAGTTCCCGACTCAGCTAATACGATATGATATGCGGTAGGTCACCATATTTGTATATATATATATATATATACATATATATATATATATATATATATATATATATATATATATATATATATATATATATATATATATATATATATATATATATATATATATATACATATTCTTATTGTGCCTGTTGAGTTTTGGGAATTCAACTTAATATTTGCAAAGATAAGCACAACTAGTTTTCTTATGCTAATAGTAATATTGTTATTTCAGTATGCGTTTAAATCCATTGGAAATGGATATATTCCGGAGACACAGATTTCCTTACTCTGTAAATCTATGTAAATTTATGATAGCAAAATGTCGGTTATTAAAAATATGTCAACATGGTTAAAAGACATTCTACCTGCGAACATCACGTCCCGTTTCCTCGTGCTCAAAGCCACGAACTAAATTATTCAAATGTTTCTTTTTTAGGTGACTCGGTACGCTATAAGGCCTGATGCGAATGAGATGTGTTTACCAATTTTAGCAGATCGAGTGACATTTCAGAGGACCCCCACCCCACTCATTTGCTCAGCAAAACCTTCTGCTCGTTTCGGTTCCTGCTCGTAGTAATATCATAAATTCTAAATATCTTATTCATTGTGAGAAGTTTACGATAACATACTTTATTATTTTCACCACTGTACATTGATTTGCTATGCCAGTTCCATCTCTATTCAGGCAGTAACCTTCACCATTCAGCAAGGTTTAAAACGACACTTAGAAACCTTCAGTATTGCGCCTCAGTTTAGCATCTAATTATTTTACCTACGCTGTTGCTATTTAACCACGAATTAACTCTTACGGAATAGACCTTTCAAGAAAAGTACTTTAATTAGATCAATTATCTTTATATATCTGGAACCGCATTATTCAAATGAACCAGCACTTTTTAGAACAACAGGAACGGGGTATTTGAGAGAATATGGCTGTCATTTCTAGCAGTTCCTGCTGCTGGCTCGGTTTCCCTCATTTTGCAAAGGTGTGAAATTTACACATTCCAACATCCACTCACCTTACAACTGAAAATATATGCAAGAAATCAATACTCCAAAGGTGTTAGTGTAGCATTTTTCTCATTCTTTACACTTTGTCACACACCTACCATTCCTTTCCAACACGTGGTCACTTCTAACGATGTCTTTCTTATTTTTTTTTTTTTGCGAAGAGATAATTTATAATTAATATTAAAAATGAAACATTCTAAAGTACATGTAAAAGCCTTCCAAATACGCTGCAAGAGAAGTAGAGCGAATGATATATTATGATGAAGAATGGGAGAGAAACGATACACCAGCAATCTGCAGGAAGAGGGAGGAGTATCAAGATATTCACACAATTATCAATAATGTGGAACTATTAGACAGAAGGAAAGTCATCGTAGAAATAGCAGTATTACATTAAATCTATTCGCTCGCAGTATATTCTGAGACTTTGAACTACCTCCTAGAAATAACAGTCAAGCGAAGGAATATATGCGTGGTAACTCGACCCGCTAGCATTAACAATCAAATATTACTCAAATCACACATATTTGTTTTAAAATTTAAAAACATTTTGAGCGATGTGTCTGAAGAGGTTGAGATTGCTGAAACATCGTTGATATATTTGATTAGAGGTGGAACTGATCAGTAAAGCGTTTTCCTTCAGTACCTTGCAAAATGAGGAGGGTACCTTAGATTACCTCAGATAAAATAGGATCATTTATGGATTGAACATCTTTCATAACAGAGCCGCGGCTATACACACAGACGCACGTACGAGCGCGCGCACACGCACAAACACACAAAAAACACAATGCTCTTGCAAAATGGTTGAAGCGTGAAACGAAACGGTTTGTGGTAAACATTCTTGCGTCTTATACTGTAATACTGGACTTTATGGAGGTGAAATAAATTTCTTATCAATTATATACTTCATCTTTATATATTGATATACAAATTCCCAAAGTTTTAGGTTTGTGGATGATAACCTGAAATTGCGATGACAAATTCGAAACTTTTAAAAGCCTACCTCGTTGAATACTTGTAAATGCTTTTCTTCTGTGCACAAATGATGTACATAAAGATAATGGATACACACTCACTCTAAAATAAATAAATAAATAAAAATAATTGCTAATCGCACGTTTCTTAGAAATTCTTTTTGAATCACACTTGAGACATATAAAATTAAGTCTGAAAGAGTTTAGGTAAGATTCATATATTTTGCGGAGATAATAATTATGAACAGAGCAAGGTAATTATTTTGTGAATCATTAGAAAGATGAAGCTGATGTGTAAGTCTCACGTATCCTCCGTTTCACAGATAGAGATTTCGCTTTAGATATTTCGCTGTAAGCTTTCCCATGACAGAAGAATAACGTGTCCTTCCTGATCAACGAAGTTTTCATGAATTCCACTGCACTGAGGTTGCCTAGATCAGTGAATCATACATAATTTCGAGCTCAATAACAATTAGATGCATCTGGCTATTACAAATTAACTGTTTTCATTAGAGATACACAACAATTAGAACATTAAAACCACAAATACATATCTTAATCAGGAGTCAAAATACAAAATACCAGTTGTTCGCGTAACTTTATTTTGTAAATGTTATAGATTCATTAGGCAGGCGATTCCTTTTAAGACTTTGGAAAGAAATTCAAAGCAAAGGGAATAAATAAAAATACAAATTACCATAGAGATCGGTTATCAGCAGCGATCACCTAAAATTTATTTCATTCTATATTGCGATCACCTAAAATTTATTTCATTCTATATTGCGCTACCTGAAACGCCTTCCAACTCGATTAGATGCATTCTAGATAAGCATAGCTAACAGCTAATCAGCTTCGGGTTATAGAGTAAACTTTATAGTAAACTGTCTCATTACATAACATATGGTTTTTATCTTTCGGAGAAAATGTAAATTTGTTAAATGTGTTAAGTGATTTAGAAATACTTTGAGAAGTATGGATATATTATTTATGAATATTTCAGTATTATAAAAATATCGATTTGGCATGGACGTCGAAATTATGAATTTGTAAAATTTGAAGGCGTGAATAAATAATGACTGAAACCCCCAAACGGGAGTTGAGTACGTTCGTTCCAAGCTGCATTTTTATGTTCTTCGACGTGTATGAAAGCCATAAAAATATATTTGTTATTAAATTTAGTATTAAATGTACTTATTTAAGAAGGGCATCAAATTATTTTGTGTGCGCGAGGGATAGAATTAATACATATTTCAACTATATTTTCCCGAAATAAATTTTTGTCACGTTAGACTGAATTAAGGAAAAATCTACTCTATACACACACACACATGTATGTATGTATGTATGTATGTATGTATGTATGTATGTATGTATGTATGCATGCATGTACGTATGTGTGTATGTATGTATGCATAAGTTTAGACATAGAACTGAGTATAAGTCGATTTAAAGTAATTTGCACCAATGAGGCAGAATAATATAGTCAATCAATGCATATTTGCATCAATACTCTATCGCCAATAGTCAAATAGATGCACAGTTTATGAAAAGGTAAAGTAAACCATGTCTGAAAAGTTCATATTTTGTTAAAACACTTTTTTTTTAATATTCATCTTTTAATTTTTCTTAGGTAAATCCACTGTTGAAAATGCCTCAGCATAGCAATATTGACATTCGCACAATATTAGCTGCTGTTGAACGAGTTGATAATGCATCGGCCAATTACTCCACGTGAACGCTGGTTGGTTTCTTATTACGGACATATTTCCGCTTCATGAAAACTGTATTCAACTGGCAAAACTTCAATACACCTAACTTTGTGAAGATATTATAAGGCCAGGGATTTACAGCTCATTGTAGCGGCATCTAAAAGTTACTTATGTTGCTTTTCCTCTTATTTCTTATTTGAATTTTGAATATGGAAGTACTTCAAAGAGAATTTTGTTCTGCGTTAAATCATTTAAAAGGCAATGGGTTTAAAGATCAATTGATCGATCCTTTTCTGATCAAGAAAAATGAAATATCAAAAATATAATGCTTATATTTTTGAGGCCAAAGATAATTTAAGAATAGTAGGCTTAAAAATCATTCAAGCTCAAAACTGCTTGTGTAGGTAATATTGAAATTTCCATCTAATTTTTTGCATCTAATTTTTATATAATATTTTACTCACCTCGGAACGTATTAATATATATGACAATAGCACAGCTTGCCATATAGACCATTGTTTATCCGCAGAGTATTAGATGTGGGGGGGGGGGTAAAACCGGCTTTAAAACTCCAATAGGAGTAAAAGTTTCGGTAAGTGTTACCTATGTTAGCACTCGATCTCAGATTAGAGATTGCAATGAACTATTGAAATATATTATGCTCAGTGAACTTCTGTTTCAGCAATTTGAACATCATTTACTTATGACGTTAATCTATGAAGAAAGTGTTTTCATCTTTTCTATCTGTACGAAACAAAACAGCAGTTTAAAAGATATTTTTTGCTGCTGTAATGTTTATATATATATGTGTGTGTGTGTGTGTGCATGCGCGTGCATGTTTGTGTGATTGTGACCATGTTTGAATATGGAATATTTCCATGTAAAGTTAGTAGTTAAAAGGTTAATCTCGATATAATGTCACATCATTTAGTAGAATATCGATAAAAAAAAAACAATTACATTCTTTTCTGGGAAAATTATTGAAAATAAAATATAAAAAAACACAGAACTTTAGTATCACCTGCCATATTGAATTGTTGCTGTTTCAAAACTTAATTTAGTATTCAGATTTCTAATTTTCTTTTCAAAGAAGCGAGAAAATATCTTTAAATATTGACAATTTTGAATAACTTGTTTTAGTATCATTTTCTTTTAACGGTTTTTGTAAAAATGGTTCACGTCTTCTTTTTTTGGATTTACTTAACAAAAGATAAAATGAAGAGGAAATGTATGCTGAAAACCAAATAGATTATAGAATAATGAAGAAACTATCTTAAGCTTCATCAAACAATATTGAATTATTTCAGAGTGAGAAGCTAACTTATGTTTCTATTATATATTTCGTCTAAAAAATAAATGATAAGTGATTGAAACTCGGCAAAGAGAGTTTCACTCGGCAAAAAGAGTGATTGTAACTGATGTAACTTCAACATATTTAACCAATAGACACATGCACATGTGTGTACATTCACAGATACACACAAGCAAACGGCTACAGACACACTTCTATAATAGGTGACTGAACAAGATGACTATATCAGATGTAACCTCGTCATTCAGAGGTGTACACAAAACAAAAATACACGCATGCGCACATAAAAATTAAACATACACATATTTACACACATACACACAAACACACACGCAAACAAACGCACACATGCATGCACACACACGCACGCGCACAAACGCATAAATTTCAATGTCATGTTTGAGGGTGTGCCTTACACATTTGCGTGTGTGTGAATGTGTGTGTGTGTATGTGTGTGTGTATGTGTGTGTGTGTGTGTTTGAACTTGTATGAGTGAGTAGGTTGATGCTTTTATAAGAATGAATTCATCAAGAATAATGTTTTAGTGAATGTTTTTACCTTACATTCGAAAGGGTTGTATTTCCTCGTAAATGTATAATAGTTTAATTCAAATGGTTACTTGTTTTCTTTCATCTTCATTGTGTAAGCTTATATAATATAATATATTCGTACTCATTGTTTCGAAGCATGTGCCTACGTATGTGTCTGTGCGCGCACGCGCGTATCTCTGTGAGTGTAGTGTTTTCATATACCCTGTTGTTTAATAAGACAATAAAATGCTCGGTCATAGAGTTTTATATATGTGAATTTAAATGTGATAAAGAGGAATTACAATCTCAAAAGCAGTTTAGTGTGGTCGGTCGTTCGGTCCAGGGTAAAATCTTTGAGCTGAGAAGTAATAAATTAATTCCATATATTTTATGTAATGTATACCTTTTGTCATATTTGAAAGGCTCTTATTTAAGGAGTATAAAGAAAAAAAATTGGTAACTTTTCATCTATATGTTGCGTTAAGATTGACCTGACGACGATATGCCTGTTATGGTGTAAGAAACGAAAGTAATTTGTTTCGTTCTTATGTATATGCACTTGACTTATCTCTGCCCATAAGAGGCCAACATGTTTCTTCTTTGTTTCTTGACTTCTAAATTTACATTTTGAAATACAGTAAAAGTTAGCGGTGAAGAAGAAATATAACGGAATGGTATGTAGCATGAAAGTTTTTCGTTTCTATATTTGAAATGATGGCTTGTTGGGAAAATCACACCAGAGTACACTCACTGTACGTATTCCACAATTGAATAAAACCTCCAGATCCAAAGGTAGAGAAGCTTCTGAATTAGGTGAAGAATAAACAATAACTCAGATAGATTGAAGTTCAATAGAGCTGTTTCAGAGGTTTTCTTTATTTCACAAAATAGAAAATACTGCAAAGTAACGTTACAGCTGGAAGACTGTGCAACTGAAACCATTACAGTGTTTATATTTATGGTGATGCATTAATCAACTCGTACTAGGAGCCAGAATAAGGGTAGGGGTAGAGGACAAGTACATATATATATCTTCGCTCCTTTGCGCCACATGGGCTCAACTCCCCTCCACTCGTCATCTAACCCCCTCCTCCTGTCTCTCTCACCCACCCTCCCTCCTACCACCCGTCTCTCCCCTCCCCCACCTCCTGCTCCGATTCCTACTTCTTTGTACGTCTCTTCACTTCTCTTCATACTTCTCTCCACTCCCACTTCTCTTCACCCCTACTCTTTCTCTCCTCTCTCTTACTCTCTCTCACTCTCTTCTTTCGTACTCCCCCCTCTCTCACTCTTACTCTCCTACTCTCTACACTCTTACTCTCTTACTCTCTCACCCTTACTCTCTTACTCTCTCACCCTTACTCTCTCACTCTCTTCCCCTCTCTCTCACTCTCTTTCTCTTCCTCCCTTTCTCCCCCCATACCCCTCTTCCCTCTCTCTCACTCTCTTTCTCTTCCTCTCTTTCTCCCCCATACCCACCTTCCCCTCTTTCTCTCCCCCCATACCCACCTTCCCCCTCTCTTAACCCACCTTCCCTCTCTTATACCCACCCTCTCTCCTCTCTTCCTCTCCCCTCCCATACCCATCTTCCCCCTCTCTTACATCCACCTTCCCCTTCTCCCTCCTCGTCAACACCCTCTCATAAGCTCATCCCACCACATCCCAATACACCCCTACTCTACCTTCCCACTCCACCCCATCCAATTCCTTACACCCACCACCCACCCCTACCCACATACCCCTACATCTACCCCACCCTAAGCCTAACCCACACTCCACCCATGCCTTCCCCACCTCCCAACACCCTCACATCACACCACACCAATACCCTCGCATCACACCACGCACACCACACCAGTACCCTCGCATCACACCACGCACACACTACAACTGACCAACTACTAACTCCCTTTCTCCCTTCCTTCCTTCCCCATTTTCACACTACAAACGTCAAGATCACCAGCATTCTACCTCCCACACACAGCCCCTCGTTCCCGATCACCGTTTGTTATCTCCCCCTTTCTTAGCTCTCCTGAAATAAGAATTTCTAACTTCCGGTCAGTCATTGTTATGATCGGGCATTATTATGATTGACCGTTGACTGAACACTATTCAAATTTTTTTCTCCGTGTTTTTCTCCTTGTCTCCGTATTCTTTCTGTTGAAGAGCGTAGCTCGAAACGTCAAAGACTTTCCGTATTCCCGAGCGTCATACTAATATATATACGTATATATATATATATATACGTATATATATATATATATATATATATATATATATATATATAAGTATGTATGTATGTATGTATATATAACTTGGACATGTATAACTTGGACATATACATATATATATATATATATATATATATATATATATATATATATATATATATATATATATATATATATATATATATATATATATATATATATATATACACACACATATATATATATATATATATATATATATATATATATATATATATATATATATATATATATATATATATATATATACGCCTGGCTTCTTCCAATTTCCGTCTACCAAATCCACTAACAAGGCTATAACCCAAAGCTATAGTAGAAGACACATGTCCGAGTTGCCACTGTGACTGACACATGCATGCATACATACATACATACATGCATACGTACATACATACGTACATGCATACATACATACATACATACATACATACGTATATATATATATATATATATATATATATATATACAGTGAGAGAGAGAGAGAGAGAGAGGTTATGAGAGGTAATAGTGTCAATAAGACCCAAAGGTGTCAGGTAATGCTGTGTAAGTGCTATGGACAGGCTATAGTTAAGCTCCAGGTTTGGTGATTAAGCGAATAAGGAGTCCAACGTAGGTCATATATCAGCATGTGTATATATATATAAAAAAATCTGAATGAGATAAAAATCCAAGGCTGTGAAATATTTTAGAACACTTATAAATAGAAGGTCTTACAGCTGTTTCCGGGATATTTTATATATCCCTCCATCGGAGACGGTATGAGAAAATGGTTAAGCAATAGTTATTTTAGATGTCTCCGATGAAGAGATTTATAAAACATCCCGACACAGCTGTAAGATAGACAGATATAGTTGTGTGTGTGTGGCGGGGGGTGGCATGTGCGGTCATAAAGTAGTAAAAGGAGATTCTCATTATTAATTTCTCGTTTAAGTACTTTTCAGGCTATCTACAATACTGTGTAACGGCTTATAAATACTTGATATGCCGAAATAAGACGTACGCATTAGCCACAGTGAACACACCTTCCCTCAGAGCAATTCCCAGTCTCCTAGCTCAAACGACCGTAATCTCCAGTAATTTGTAAATCCCAGTGAAGTTAACAATGCTTTTGTTTTCGTTGATATCTTCGAATGGCTAGATTAGTGTGGTGTTGTACAAGGTTCATTATTCGATATATTATGTATATGTTAGACCACCATATGTCTGTACATATTTTCTTAATAATGTAGATAGCTCTCTTAATGGTACTGAGCTATTTTAATATATTTTGATATCAAAGGCGGCGGGATATCAGAATCGTTAGCATTCCGAGCAAAATGCTTAACGATATTTCGTCCGTATTTACGTTTTTAGTTCAAATTTCTCCGGGATCGACTTTGCCTTTCATCCTTTCGCGAGGTACATAAAGACAAAATAAGCACCGGTTGAGCTCTGGGATCGATATAAACGATTTAAGCCCGCCCCACAAAATCTCCTGGCTTTGTGCCGAAGTATGAAGCAAATATTATTTGATATCATTTTCGAAGTCTGTGCTCATATATTCCGTGTAACAATTGATGTATTTGTGTGTGTGTGTGTTTGTGTGTGTGTGTTTGTGTGTGATACATTCTTTTGCATAAATACATGTCTGTAGTGTTCACACACACACACACACACACACACACACGTTTGAGCACGCATGCATTAATGTAATAAATTTATGAAATACACATCTCTGAATGTAATCTCAATACCATCTATCTTGTATGATGTTACCTGTCCAGTGCAGTTTAGTTATGTTTACAAAGAACTTAAAAGTGGGATTCAGTTTTTAATGAGGCAACTGACAATAAGTCCGTATCCAATTTTCTTTATTCACGATGCCAAAGCATAAACAATTGTAATTTAAACGTAAGTAGCTAAGAATAGGATATACATTGTTTCCTTATTTCTCATCCGATTCGCTGGTGAGACAAAATATGCTAAGTAATTGCAACTCTATATTTTGATAAGCATTGGCGGATAAATGGAAGAGAAGGTCATGCGTTAATTTTGCTCTTACGCTACACTTAGTCTCATAATTTACTGAAACATATAGCTTCAATAACACCTAGAAAGGCGTCATTAATGTGTATAATATTAATGACGGTTCCACTAGGTATTGTCGATGTCACTAAACAGTAATATTCATCAGTGCCTACGATACGAAATTCTGTTTCTGATGAACATAGGATCCTGTTTTATTAGCGAAGAAATGATATAATTTTGTATGTTCTGGTTGGAGATGAAGTAATAATTACTAAGCTATTTGACGCTTGTAGTGAAAAGAAGTTATGAAGTAAAGAATTGCTGAGAATACCTTGAGATGAATTAATCAGTGGCAGACAAACGATTCCATTTCAGATTTGTCACTGCAGGAAATATCAGCGTAACAAGTTCTTTGATATGTAAAGATATACACAAACGATATTGGAGACACACAAGTTACATGTGTTTTAACTCGAAAGGAACAAATGATGTAAGCAATTCCTAGTTTTCAAGTGGTACAGTACTTGACACAAATCAGAATTTATATATATATCGAATTTCATATATCAAATATATCGAGATATTATACCGAATTTCAAAGTTCAAATTAGAAAACAATTTTTAATGCATTAAAATGTTTCACGTTCCAACGCGAAGGGAAGCATGTATGTATGTATGTATTATGTATGTATTTATGTATGTGTGTGTGTATGCATGTGTGTGTTTGTGAGTGAGAAAAGAATTATTGAAAGACTGCTTTTTTTCAATCAAATACATCACTAAATTAGTTGATAGCAAATACTAAGTTTACCAGATTTCAACGAAGCATTATTGGTTCTGGAGGTTCTTGAAAGCTTCTATTTTGAATATCTATATGACTATTCATATGGTTGAAGTACCTATACTTGTTGCAAACGTTCCTACAAAAGTCAGTCCGTATGAAGAGATAACCCACATAATTAGAGGATAAGAAACAGTGCTAGCATCAGTCAAGCTTTGTAAACATCCATCTGTCCATATACATGGTGTTTCGTGGGCACAACAGGATTTGATCCTGATAAGAATCCTGCAATCTGTTTGAATACGGGGTCAGCAGTCACTAATACAAATGATTGATGTGAGAAATGGGCATCTCTCCTGTTTGTACGCCGGTAGTTTGAAGACTTCGAAGCTTCTTAAGGACTTCTATAGTGATCTTCACGTCTCTAGGAAAGGAGTGAGGCGAGGGTTTGAGGTATACACACAGGTCATAACGCTATATCTTTGACGAATATTTATCACACATACACACACACACACACACACACACACACACACACACACACACACACACACATACACACAAACACACACACGCGCACACGCAGACACACAAACACACAAAAGGAACTGGTATGTGAGCATCTAAACTACACTTTATTATATTATACAGTAGCTATATACGTTGCTGTAGTATACGGAAAAAGTCAACACACCTAGTATGCTTGGAGTTATAAATCATATTTAGACGAGTATTCTCGACCATAATCAAACGGAATTACGCTAAAAGAGGCAAGTTTCCTTCATCTGATATAATGCTAAAAGCAAAATTCAAGTTTAAACTTTAATTTGTAATCTGTAGCAGTACAATTTATTATATATTATTTTATTATAAGTTCCATTACACTAGATGATTATAGCATAAGTATAGCATAATTCCCCTTCCACCTCATTTTATTGATATAATTTAAATTCATAGCAATTTAATATTAATGATATATATATATATTTTGTTTGACATAAATGTTTCTCCTCACTTTAAGATGTGATACACGACGCATAACCCTTATTATAAACGGCGTTAGTTAATTCAATAATTATCATATCTCCCAATCTTGATAACAGCTTCTCACACTTATCCAAATTATAATGATAGCATTTTGGCAATCTGAATGTTGTTAACCTCTTCGCTGAAATAATGAAACTCTGTCTACATTTTGGTCTCCATCAATTTATTTATTACGTTTCCCTTCAAGACAGTTATTTTTGATATCCAACCCTTACTTTTGCCTGCACCATTCCCCTTGATTCCTTACTACTTAATATTACACTTTATTCTTATCTATTTCCAAGAGAACTATTTTAATTGTAAAATCATTTCTTCACAAATGACTATATATCTTACATTTACCTTAACTTTACTAACACAGCGATTACTCTCACACGTTTTGTATGTATATTATGTAATATCCCTTAATTTCCAAAAAGGTTCCTTGATATAGAAATCTTCCTTAAAGACACGTAAAGGAAGCTAACGTACCTCACTTCCGCGCCATCAACAAATTTATCTAGAAAGATAGCATATCCTGTAGTCTATTTTCTGAGACTTCAATTTCTGATTTTTCATATTTACAAGAAGGTATGTACTATCACCATTCACATTTCCCAGCATCACTACAAATTGCTGACACAATCAAGGAAAACCATAACTGAGTCCTCAAACATAGTTCTGAATAATGAATGCTTTGTGAATTCTAAATACGGCTGATTGTCATTGTATGTTGAATGAGGCTTGTTCTCTCTCTCGCGGAATTGATTTTACCGCAGCTGTCGGCTGATATAAATAGGTAGAAAACTCGGTGCGATGAGCAGCAATAGTTTTCATTGCACTGGCGAAAGTTTTCAATGGATCCAGAATTTCAGTAAAGTTAATAGAAGTTTTGTTAGAGATACGTTAGCGCTAAGAGTTAATGATTTAAAATTTAGCGCTTTCAGAGTCCCTTTGGTAACATAAACATGAAAGTTTTGCTTAATTGTTAAAGGATATTGTTGACCCTTGTGATATCTGTTGACCCCTGTGTATTTCAGAGACAACACGGAAACATACCCTTCTTACAGGCTCGTGAATACAGCTGTCACCTTTGACTCTACCAAGAATTATTTATATTGTTACAGACAACTTTGAAACATCAACATCTAGTTCGAGAAATATTATACTGTGGACAGTGGACAACAGCTGTTTCTCAACCTCAGTAGTTTTGTGCCTACAATCTTATAAATCAACGTAGGTTACATCTTTAGTATTAGTAATGAAGGCTGGTTGACAGCATCAACTGTGCTGTTGATAAGATACGTCGCTGTACTGCCAGTTTTGTTCGATATATAACAGTAAATTAATTTTCCGCTTAACATTTTAGTCCTCGATTTGAAAAAAAAAAAATGAAAAATATACCTTTGTTTTTATGTTAGCAATTGATATTAATATTATTTTATTTCCATTATGGCCACTAGAACATGACGGTCAAACTTAATTCAAAATAGTTTTCACTTTGTTCAATATGCACATAAATATTTTTAATGAAGAACTCAATTTTTTTCAAGGAATTATATCGTGAAATATATGTTCAGTATCGCATTATATTCTTCTGTTTAAATGTATTCATTACTAGGCAATTATTCTGAATATTGAAGATACAACACACAGGAGAAATGTATTGGCGCATTTACTATTTTGTTTTTAATCTTTATAACATAGAAGTCTGATATAAAAACAACATTCTAGCCACTGGAGATTCAACCACTTTGAGCCGAGTTATCGGCAGAATAATATATATATCAATATGGTTGTGTTCGTTGAAAAAGAAAAACCAGAATTTCAGTATGGAGACAGAGGAGCTACTGAGACAAATCAATATCTATCTATCTATCTATCTATCTATCTATCTATCTATCTATCTATCTATCTATCTATCTATCTATCGATCGATCTATCGATCTATCTATCTATCTATCTATCTATCTCTCTCTCTATCTATCTATATTTCTATCTATCTATCTATCTATCTATCTATCTATCTATCTATCTATCTATCTATCCATCTATCTATCTATCTACCTAATACGGTGGGTACCGTATTATTACTCAATTAAGTCGTAGTTAACGGCTAACAACATCGATGAGAATCTAAGGTCTGTGATTAAAATTAGTTGTTAGTCGCTTCCGATGTGTACTCTTCGCTGGACGGTAAACATTGTTTGAAACATATATTAATATTAATCATTCTTTCTACTAAAGGCACAACACCTGAAATTTTAGTGGGAGGGGACTAGTCAATTTCATCGACCCCAGGGTTTCGCTGGTACTTAATTTATAGACCCCGAAAGGATGAAAGACAAAGTGGACCCTGTAGCAAGACAAACAAAATACCGCTAAACATATTGAACGGCGTGCTAACAATTCTGCCAGCTCACCGCCTAAAGAATATGGAGACTAGTACTTCCAGAAAATTTATTTTGTAGTTGTATATAGCATATTATAATGACCTACACATGTTTCTGTTGCAGCAACTACTCAGTGTTGCAAATGCAAATTTTCAATATTGTCGGTGCACCTTCATCAGGGCCCGTGTATTTGATCATCCTCAAAGTGAACTGATTGAAGTGCAGATCATTATAATATGTTGTATATAATTATTCAAAATAAATTTTGTGGATGAAAAGGTCTCCATACCCATTATTATTATTATTATTATTATTATTATTATTATTATTATTATAATATATATATATATATATATATATATATATATATATATATATATATATATATATATATATATATATATATATATATATATATATATATATATATATATAAGGCAGGGAGAGTCAGATATCGACTCGCAGATGAAGCCCAAAAATAGGCTATATGGCCTATCGTATACAGATTTGCTAGTAAAACATGTTTTGCCAATAAATGTAAAATATTTCATAAAATATTATAATTCATATGAATCTTTGAAGAATTTTTTTTTTATTTTGTATCTTTTTCAATATTAAAATTTGTTATTTTGTAATTCATTTTGGATTAAACATGATAATATTCATCCATTTCGTTTTATCTCCGTTCTATCGATGAATCAATCAATGGTTTCCTTTAGAACAGACGAACATATATAAATGTACATAACAGAGTAATAATAAAATAAATATTGATATAGTGTTATGTAACCTGTATATTAGAAAATACTAGATTAATTTCTCTTGTTTTGTTCGCTTCATTAATTCCGTTTCATTCATTAATCCTAACACTTCACTCATTTAAAATTTTCAAGCTCCTTCAATCTCTTCTTCCCTCACTCACATTTTATATACTTCATTCTCTTCCCCCCTCTCTCTCTCTCTCTCTCTCTCTCTCTCTCTCTGAATATGCTCAGATGTATCTATCTATATGTATGTATCTATGTATCTATCTATTATCTACATACATACATACATATGTATGTATAGCTAAATTGATAAATATATCTGCACACACACACACACACACACACACACACACACACACACACACACACAAATGCATACATGTGCACAAGCATATATGTGTCTAAATGTTGACTGTGTATCTGTGTGTTTGTGTGTGTGTATGCTTGTGTATATGTGTGTGTGTATATGTGTGTGTGTATGTGCGTGCGTGTGCTTGTGTGTGTGTGTGTGCTTGTGTGTGTGTGTTGTGTTTGTGTGTAGCCATTCATATATAGGTCTATCTATCATCTCCGCTAGAGTCATCACACATATCCTCCATTGGGTGTTATCAGAATCAAATGGCATTAAATTTTCCGGCTGCATTCTCAAGCGCGACCAACTGAGATTATGGATGTTATCAAACCATCTTGTTCTTTGTCTACCCCTAACTTTCCTGCCGGTTGGCTCACATTGAAGAATCAGTCATGCGGATTCTTTTCTTTGATTTCTCAATGCAGGAAATGTGCATTGTGTCCTTGAGAAATGCATTCTATTTGAATCTGCCCCAGGCTCCTCGTTGCTAAATGAGTACTAGACAATATTTGGTGCTGGTTTGTCTCCCTCGAGGTGTCATATCTTCGATCTTTTATTGATTCTAATATGGAAGAATCTACAGTGAGTCAGTGTCTGCTTACGGTGATGTAAATTCTTAAATAAATACTGGCAGCATAGCATTATTTACCTTGATATATTGGTGGTAATGGTGTTTATGCACATACAAACATACATAGATGCATACATAAATAGACACAAACACACGCCACCACCCACATGCACGCACATACACATACACCTACATATACGTATCTCACAAAACCAGGAGGTCGGCGAAATGAATCTGTGTGACCCAGGGAGGACGTTTAACCTTTTTTGTTCTTATATATAAAAATACATGCATATATAAATGTGTGCACACACACACACACACACACACACACACACACGCACACACATACAAAAACACACACATATAAATTGCTACGTATAAGCACATACACAAATACACACATACAAACGTGCGCATAAACCTATATACATATGGTGCTTGGATCTATTTATGCACCACACCACACAAAAGAAGAGGAGTAAGAACGAGAAAAACAAAAAGATATATAAATATACTTTTCTACTCTAGGTACAAGGCCCGAAATCTTTTGAGGTCGATTAGATCAATCCCACTACGCAACTGGTACTTAATTTATCGACCCCGAAAGGATGAAAGGCCCCAAGAGAATTTGAACTCAGAACGTAAAGACAGACGAAATACCGCTAAGCTTTTCTCCTGGTTTGCTAACGTTTCTGCCAGCTCACCGCCTCAAGATATATAAATATAGAGAAAGATGTGTGTATGTGGGTATGTGTGTGTGTGAATGAGTGAGCGTGTGTGTGTGTGAATGAGTGTGCATGTGTGTGTGCACGCGCGCTTATGTATTATATACACACACACACCAACACATATATGCACATGCGATTGATTTCCTTTGCTATTGTGCTTGCATACGTCTCTGTCGATTTTACTCTCTCTCTCTCTCTCTCTCTCTCTCTCTCACACACACACACACACACACACTCATTCACATCCACACACTTATATTCCTGATTCTTCATTGGAAGAACTACGAACGAGTCTAATTTAGAGACGCTCTTTTGAAACTTTCGACAACAAACGTTCATAGTGGCATAACGTTGCTAATTATAAACTGTTGAAATGTTGGCATATTTCAAAGAAGTGAATCATATATCGTTGTCTGTTTGACAAATTATTAAATAAAATTGCGATTACTTTCTGTTTTTTCCTGTAAACTCATTATATTTTTGTTATATTCATTTGTGAAATATACCTGTACAATTTTATTACATTTAAAGATAATATCTGCTTCAAATTCTATACTATATAGTAAGTATTTTGGTTGTATTCTACATAATGTAATCTCCATTGAATGTGAATCACTTTGTACTTGTGCTTCGTGATTCGATTTCTGAAAATTAATATTTCACTAAACAGAAAATGGTCTCTTATATATATATATATATATATATATATATATATATATATATATATATATATATATATATATATATATATATATATATATATATATATATATATATATATATATATATATACTTACTCAGTATATGTGCATAGAAAACTAAACGGAATGTAGGCGTCATAGACGTGTTTTCAGTTGTTTGTGCATTATACTTACACAAAATTATGAAGTATGTGTATACTCAAACACATAGATGCATACTCACTCAAACGTACTTATATGTATGTGCTCGAGTGGGTTTCATTTCTCTCTGTTTCTCTCTCTCTCTCTCTCTCTCTCTCTCTCTCTCTCTCTCTCTCTGTGTATGTATGTATGTGTATGTAAATATATACATATACATACACACACAGGGTGGGTGAAAGCAAGTAGGCATTAAAAAATTGGTGATTAAGTCCATATTCCTTTTATAAATTTATTGAAACGAACGATACATGTTTTTTTATAACATGGCAAAATGAAAGTAATTTTCTTATATTTCAACGTAAGCACAGGTGGCGTCAACCAGTTTCGTCAAACGGCCAGGGATGGAATGAATACCTTTCTGAAGGAGGTCGTTTGGGATATCATTGAGAATCTCCTGAATCCGTGTATGTTAGTCTTCCAATGTGCGATCTGTATTATAACATCCCAGCGTCCTTACTCCAGAGGATGTTTTCAAACAATTCATGCTAATTGTCATACCAACTTAGCATTAACTCTCCATATTCCATTCTGCGGTCACAGTCTTCAGGTTTTAGCTCCTGCACGTAATGGGGTTTCCACGGATGAAAATTCAGTTCTTTATGCAACAGCGTACGTATTGTGTTTCTTGTTTGCTCACTTTCACGAGCTGCTTGACGTCTTGATTTATAAGAGGAACTTGTTTCCTTCGTAGGATATATATATATATATAATCATAAATTTACAGGGATTAGCATGAGTTGCTTCTCCAACATACTGAAAATTTAGAAATAGCAGTCAAAGAACTACTGATTCCAAACTACAAATTTCTTCTCTAACGGATGGCGATATTTATGGCACAAACAGAACAAAAAACAGAAGAGAAAAGCAAAAACAAACCTGCCTTTAGTTAATTGAGTACGACGTTTCACGGTTAAGAGTATGAAGGTACTCTATTCCGATCGTCAGCCCAATATTCGAATAAATTTGAAAGTGTCTATATAACTCATGGGAATTTTAACCATGCGACATCAAAAACACATGAGGAAGGCACTTACAAAATTTATCGGCTAGTAAGTTCAAACACTTCACTCCAAAGAATCTATTCCATGTGCGCCACAAATAGTCCCGCATAAAAAAGTCCCGTATAAAAGTCCCATATAAAAGGGTTACAGTTTAACCATCCAATTAGAGGCTGAAGATCGGAATAGAGTACCTTCATACTCTTAACCGTGAAACGTCGTACTCAATTAACTAAAGGCAGGTTTGTTTTTGCTTTTCTCTTCTGTTTTTTGTTCTGTGTGTGCCATAAATATCGCCATCCGTTAGAGAAAAAATTTGTAGTTTGGAATCAGTAGTTCTTTGACTGCTATTTCTAAACTTTCAGTATGTTGGA
The DNA here is from genome assembly GCF_046866305.1 of Octopus bimaculoides. Lineage (NCBI taxonomy): Eukaryota > Metazoa > Mollusca > Cephalopoda > Octopoda > Octopodidae > Octopus > Octopus bimaculoides. The sequence continues at coordinate 15,583,118 of NC_142930.1, read as the reverse complement.
GAAGCAACTCATGCTAATCCCTGTATATTTATGATTATAAATGGTTTTACCGATAAAGGTTTGTTCATACTGAACTACTTGGCAAAATTGTTAATTATTAATTTTATTACTAATTGACGATTCCCTGCCCTATATCTGTATATTATATATATATATATATGTATGTGTGTGTGTATGTGTGTGTGTGTGTGTGTGTGCGTGTGTGTGTGTGTGTGTATGTGTGTGTATCTCTTTTATCCTTTACATCTTTTAGTCATTAGACTCCGGCCATACTGTGGCAGGAACTTGCAATTTTTCAGTCGAATAAATCGACACCTGAATAATTTTTGAAACCCGTATTTTGCCGAACCACTAAGCTACAGGACATAAACATAACAACATCGGTTGATAAACGGTAGTGAGGGACAAACACAGACACAAACTCACTCCAGACACACACATATGTATATCCATACTACGGGCTTATTTCAATTTCCGTCTACCAAATACACTCACAAAGCTTTGATCAGGTTGAGGCTATAGCAGATGTCACTCGGTCAAGGTGGCATGCAGAGAAACTGAATCCGTAAACATGTGATTAGGAAGCAAATTTCTTAATACACAGCCAGGCCTGCGCCTATCCATAAACGTATATACTATCTATCTATCTATCTATCTATCTATCTATCTATCTATCTATCTATCTATCTATCTATCTATCTATGTCTGTCTCTCTTTCTTTTTCTCTGTATATATACATACACATACATTTATATATGGCATATGTGTGTGCTTACATGTACAGTAGAATAAAAGTGTGAAGTGAAAAAGAAATATTATCGGTTTGGAGACGCGTATTGTATATTCACATATAGAGATACATACATGCACATACATACGTGCAAACATGTATATGTATCCATATATGTGTATATACAATACGGGTCTCCAAACCGACAGCATGTCCTTTTTCTTTTTATCTGTTCATGCTTTTATTCTACTGGACATGTAATCACACACATATGCCATATATAAATGTGTGTGTATGCGTGCGCGCGTGCGCATATTAATTATAAGGATTGCTTAAGAATCGAGGCATATCAACATGCAAGACACCAGGAAATGGCCGGGTACAAACACAGAACTCACTGTCAAACAGGTTTGTAGCATACTGTAGATACGCAAGTACTAAATTCAAT
>NC_142930.1:15574440-15576940 GCF_046866305.1 Octopus bimaculoides | reverse complement strand
AAGAATATACTGTTATTGCGATGGTAAAGAAGATTGATATCAGATGCTCAGTATAATTGCCAACTCAGGAGTGTAAAAAGAATTTAAGAAATCTAAAAATTGTCACGTACACATATTTAGTTTATGGCTTTCTTTAGGTATAGATATGTATGCCGTGTGCTTGCACGTGTCGACAGGTATTTATACAAAAGAGGAAGAATATTGTAAGGGCGATATATAACACAGTGTAAAAAGATGTAGTTGGAAGCGAAACTAGTACTACTACTACTACTACTACTACTACTACTACTACTACTACTACTACTACTACTACTACTACTGCTGCTGCTGCTGCTGCTGCTGCTACTACTACATCTTTGTTTTCTGCTGTACGTCTGTGTATTTAGTATATATTCATATGTTTATTTCCTACACGTGCTTTAGAATTATATATGTATATGTATATATATATATATATATATATATATATATATATATATATATATATATATATATATATATATATATATATATATATGTATATATATATATATATATATATATATATATATATATATATATATATATATATATATATATTTTTATATATATATATATATATATATATATATATATATATATGTACATATATAGATACACACAGGTATGTCATAATTATAATTTCGTTTGTTGTCTTTTTATTTAATCCTGAAAAATATATACATATACATATACATACATGCATACATACACCCCCCCATACACACACACATATATATATATATATATATATATATATATATATATATATATATATATATATATATATATATATATATATATATATGTATGTATGTATGTATGTATTTATACATAGGTAAACATACTTTCATATGTATAGTTATTAATATATATATATTATTTCAATACACATGTAGATCCAACGGAAACACACCTCGACAGTGGATGACACCACGTAGTCCAAACTCTGCCAGTGCTCTACCCATACTTCAACACACTAATCGACATATGCTCATTAGTCACACAAAAGAATATATATGTAGACAAACATGGCAGAAATAATTAGACAGCCTTATAATCATTAAAATATATTTTATATATGAAATTCTATATTCAAATTATTTATTACTTATTATGATCTGAATATCTGATATTTAGTAGACATGCCCTTTGCATTTTTCAATAAAAGGATCCTATATGGCATGCTACTGAGCAGACGACGAATATTCCCTTGCGAAGTTTCTTGCAACGTTTCATGCAATAATCTCAAAAGATACGGGTTTGATTATGCTTTCTTGTTCTTTTTATTAAGTGTCCTGTCCGTTATGCCTCAGAGGTGTTCAATACGGCTCATATCTGGTGACAGGTCTGGCCATGGAAGCTTTTTAATGCCATTATTTTCCAACTGATCATGGGTAGCTTTAGTCGTGTGACAACAAGCCCCATCTTCCATAAATAAAGTCTTCTTTAATCATTTCACCATTGAAGAAGATTGGAAGAAGTCCTTTCTGCAATATGGGCACATGCTTATCAGAGTTTATGCTTTCGTCACAGTCCACTAGGTCTCATTGACCATTGCCCCAAATTACTCCCCAGACAATCCCGGAATAGCTACCTTGTTTCATTGTTAGCTGTAATCTTTCCATGTCAAATTCTTGATCACAGAGTCTCCAGACCCACACTCGACCACTGTCAAAAAATACAGCAAATCTGGACTCATCAGGAGAATATGACAGTGTCCCAAAATGCTAGTAGCCACTCCATCATCTCACTGGCCCAAACTTAACATAGGCTGGTGGAAGAAGTGGCTGCCTTCTTGCTGCTCTGCCATAGTAGCCAAGTTTGCGGAGATAGCTGACAGCTGTTCTGACACATGCATCAATTTGTTCTGCTATGTCAGGGCCCTTGCAATGAGGATTATCCTTTACACTTCACTTAACAAAAGCAAATGGTCTTGTCAGAGGGCCCTGGTGGAACTGGGCAAAGTGATGTGGACTCCTTATCTTCTCTGGTGAATTACACAATCACCTTATTAATTGTAGAAATAGGGATCGCAACGTTTTCTGCGATTTTCCGCTAGGTCCACCTAGGGATTGACACATAATGAGGCCTGTTTGAAATTTGGATAGTTCCAAAGCTTCTGTTGTACGTGGCATGATTAAACAGTCACAAATAGAACCTGTAACATAAAAATGTCCATTAATAAAAATATAAATCTTTTCAAGTTAAACGTAAAACGATGTTTTATGGGGTGTCTACCTCGATCACATCTGTGTATATGTGTGTTTGTGTAGTGTGTGTGTGTGTAGTGTGTGTGTGCAGTGTGTAGTGTGTGTGTGTGTAGTGTGTGTGTGTGTAGTGTGTAGTGTGTGCGTGTGTGTGTTTGAATGTGTGTTTGAATGTGTGTGTATACGTTGGTAAAACGGTGTATTAGGCTTTCGAAATGCATGCTAGATGAAACTACATAACGGCTAGAGGTACATACAAAGCAGCTTTGTAC
>NC_142930.1:15554440-15569440 GCF_046866305.1 Octopus bimaculoides | reverse complement strand
CTGCCGACTCAGGTTACTAATTGTTTTCAAATATAAATCTTACGTCAGATTCTGCTACTATTGACAATTAACTAATATGATATAATTTTCATAGGAATCGTAGAGAACATCTTAAGCTGAGAGATAAGCGCTTGATGGATCAATTAGACAATTTATAGTGCATCAATTGCCCGTTGTGTATTTACCCGTTCGATCGCTAGACTATTCCATGTAAGAACAACTCTATACATTGTCTCCGTCTTGCTAGATACAGCAAATTAAACTCTGAGGTCTCACAAATATATATATATATATATATATATATATATATACATATATATATATACATATATATATATATATATATATATATATATATATATATATATATATATATATATATATATATATATATATATATATATATATATATATATATATATATATATATATATATATATATATATATATATATATATATATATATATATATATATATATATATATATATATATATATATATATATATATATATATATTCTGTTATTAGGTTATGGAGTCATAAGTTAACTCACATGGTGGTACCAAACGTGGAACATGTTGGATCATGAATCAGATTAAATATAGCTTAGCTGGAGCAATTTAAAAATGGCTGAAGTATAGACGTATAAACTACTGCTCTTGCAAAAATCTGACACTCAGGGAACTTGCAGATTAGAATCGGAATACATTACTAAAGTAATTTGGCTAAAGGAATTCACTCACTAATCCATACTTAACCTAGACATTCAGAGAATCTAGTTACAAACATAAAATCCTCACATAATTGAGTAATGTCAAATTCTGGGGAAAATAGCACCGGTGCTTTAAATATGAAAGTGTTCCACCTGCATCTATTCAAGGAAAAATGGAAGTGAACTTTAGTAAATATAAATCATTCTACATCCATCCATTGTCAGAGACCGAAGCTGTTGTACGATGAAAGATGCCTTGGCTCTTGGGCATATTACACACCTACGGAGATACAGATTAAAACAAAGGAGCAATAAGAAATATGACAGCAGAGAGGCATCCGAACGACATAACCAGAGGTGGTCCGATCCCTTACACTGTAATGAGTTGAGAGCCGAAATGCTTCCATTAAGGCATATCTTCTTTAAAGACCTACGGCAGTTCAGTTCTCGTTACAGTTTCTTACTACACGTACATGCAGTAATACATCCAAGAATGCTTTAACTACATCTAGAAATTCATTAGGAAAATCTTTCCGCAAAAATAAGAAATGGGCTTTTATGAATTTTATTTCATTTATTAATGAGAGTAATGTAATTGAAATTTCATTAAAGACTCATTTTTATTTCCCCCATATAATCAAAGCATTCACTGAAAGAAAAATTATTTAAATAACATGAATAAGAAAAAGTAGGAAACATATTGCTTCAACGCAATATCGAGTAAATGAATATTCTGTTAGATGATCAGCTGTGCATGATTCATTCAAATTTAAGTTGATTAAGAATTATCTAACAAATCATCTCATCATTTTTCCAACACACGCGCACACGAAAACACTTATAGAGAGAACAATTCTGGGTAAAAATGAATATATATATATATCTATACATCTAACGAAATTGCGGATGAAATCAAGAGACTAGCAATTAATATATTTTACGTAATACTGCTATAACATTTATATATGTGTACATATATATATATATATATATATATATACACAATGAATTCACTCTGTATATATATATATATATATATATATATATATATATATATATATATATATATATATATGTGTGTGTGTGTGTGTGTGTGTGTGTGTGTGTGTGTGTGTGTGTGTGTGTGTGTGTGTGTGTGTGTGTGCGTGGTGTGTGTGTTGTGGCAACGAGATATTCGAAGCTTGCGTCGGACGTTAAAATTTCTTTGGTACGAAATCAAAAAAAACCTTTAACATGCAAAACAGTGGTGAGGGGCAGCAGGAAGAGCTACGGAGGTGGTGGGGAGGCATGAAGGAGTGATGGTTCGTTGGAGGAGGAGGGCAGAGATGGAAGGGAGAGTCTCAAAAGTGAAAAGTGTAATAGGGATTAAACTGGCCGACAGGGAGAAGGATCGAAATGAGAAGGCGGTGTTGTTGGAGGATAATGGCGTGGGAAAGATGCAGGAAATGTTTGGCGACGGGATGGAGACGACGGGATGGAGACGACGGGACTTCGATTTCGTTGTGATGATTTGCCATCACTGATAACATTTGAAGATTTGATTGAATTTTTAAATGTGCCATTGTGAACAAGATACAAGCCTGATAAGTAATTACTTTATTAAAAAAAAACAAAAAAACAGTAAAATGGAACTACCTATGTTGGTGGGTAGGAAAGCCATTCAATTCTCATTTCATTTATATTCATATTTCATTCGTTATACATTTTTACCTACCCCATGTATTGTTTTGTCTCTCCTTGAGGTGTCCCCTCTCTATAAAGTCCATGTGCCAAAATAAAAGAAATGAGAGTGTTTTTGGTAGTCTCGCGAAGTACGCGGTGCGAACACATTGATCACACCTCCACTGCGTAATTTATCTATGCCACCTGCGGCAGGATATCGAGTACGTATACTACAAATATATATATATATATATGTGTGTGTGTGTGTGTATGTGTGTGTGTGTGCGTGCGTGTATGTGTGTGTGTGTGTGTGTACACACATACACGTAAGTATGTATAATAGGCATTACAGATGAATTTAAATTTAACCGTTAGATGACACATTTATACATCATCAAACGGGATTATTCACCAGACTATTATAATTTTTCTTTTGTGTTTTTCTATATTAATATTCTTTTATATTTTATCTGTTATTGAATTGTGACCCTGCTGTGACACCGTTTTCAATGGTTTTAGTGGGGTACGTCGCACCAATTATTTATCTTTTAAGTCTTGTATAATATTTTCTTCCTTATTCCGGATCACTAATTTCGGGGGAGCAACCAACACTGATTGTCCAGTTGTGTTAGGAGACAAAGATACTCACACACACACACACACACATACACACACACACACACACTTATACCATACACTCATATATCTATACATACGACGCGCTTTCCCTCAGTTTCAAGATACCAAATTCACTCACAAAGTACCGTCGGGCTACCATTATAACGGAAGATATTTGCTGAAGTTGCCACACGGTGCGACTTAATCCGAAACCATGCGGTTGCAAAGACAGCTTCTCAACTACTGTCATGCCAGCGTCTATATTGTGGAAATTCTTATGTAATTTTGGTTTAGTTCAGTGTATCTTTGCTTGTAATTGTATGCAAAAATCGAGTAATTATGTAACCATCAGTGTCATGAAGACTATATTGTTCATTCTTGTAGACAAAATAGTAAATTACATTAGTCTGGATTATAAATGATTTGTGTGAATACAAGTGTTGGGTTTGCTAGTGACAAAAATACTTTTTAAAAGTTTATTGTTCTTAGTATATCATTTTTGTTAGACTGAGCTAAGTGTGAATATATTTCATACGTAGTTTGCATTTAGTTATGTTAAATTATTTGTAGTGCAAGTAAGATATATCTACTAAGTGTAGTGTTTAATACTTTTTGCGTTACATTTGTATGCATTGTCCTATGTATCGTCTAAATTTGCGATCTTGTTCTTCGCTTGTAATGAAGAAATAATCATTTAGCAATTCATATTTTATACCAGCATGAACATTCACTGTCTTCAAGTAATTGCTTTTTATTTCGTTTAGGCACAACTAATTTTGATATGTATATGTATAATGAAGCTTAGCAATGGAACCATTGTAGTGACAGGGAAAAAACTGGTAAGAAAAAAGAATGAAATGAAGTTTGATAATAACACGAAGAGAGATTTGTGCTTGCAGTACATTTTGAAAGGCACTTTTTCTCATACATGTGAAAGCAAATACATATATGTTTGTTTGACAAATCGACTTTTACAAGTTTCGCGCGAGTGAGTAAAACATATCTGATTGTTCAGATGTTTAGTTTCCAGCGATTTTCGATTTCCGAAAGTAACGTTGGTTGTCGTTGAATGACAAGCAGGTTTTGTTTCTTATATTTCAACTAAACTCCTTGAAGATTCTACTAAAATTCTTCTTTTACCTATACTTACTGTAGTCTTACTAGAAAATGATACGCCACTCTCTATAAAACTATCTACAACAACGTAAAGTGATATACGCTTCTAAGGGATACTTTCGTCTCTGATATCGATTATAGTGTACTTTAGGATTGATACTTCGCTTTCGGCAGAAACGGTTTTGTTTCTAATTTAAATACAAAGTTATCAGGAATGAAAAACATTGCCAACTTCTCTGCAGTACTATAACTAGCCCTAAAGTAACTTGATGGTGTCTGGAAGTCAACTCAGCCCTGCCAGACAAGCTTAACGGCAATGTTTTCTGTGCAAGAGTCGTGTCAGTCATTTTCTATGGAGCCCAGCATGAACGCTTACTGCAAAACTGGAAAATAAGATAGATGAAACTAACACTCTCAGTGTTAAACAAGACTCATCCCTCCAAGGGACAACTGTATGGAGATTTACTGCTGTTTCCACCAATATAAGGGAAAGACGCTTGCGTTTCACAAGATATTGTTGGTGCACTAAACATGACCTGGCAAATGAATTACTACTATGGATGCCAAAAATACCTGATCATAGAGTTTATTGTAATATTAAGTAAATACATATATTTATAAGAGATTCAGTCTGAACACATATGTAAGTGCACAATATCCCAGCAGAAACAACTGTAAGATACTGAAGTCCATTGCATAATCTTCTAATCTTTCGTCATTTATTTAACTCCATATATGCATACATATATATACATACATAAATACATACATATATGTGTGTGTGTGTGTGTGTGTGTGTGTGTGTGTGTGTGTGTGTGTGTGTGTGTCTGTCTGTGTGTGTACGGTTGTTCATATATTCGTAATACAATTTTCACATACACCCTCACACACACACTCACACATGCATATATGATATATAACGTTTTAAACAATCAATTTTATACATTTGATCATAGAAGATATTCGTATCTTCAAGAATATAATAGACACAGCAAATATTTAACTCACATCACTTGTCAAACCGTTTATAACTTGTATGCATAAATACACGCAATTCTTATAAGACTGAGAATTCTGAATATGTTAATATTCTTCTACACATGCACACACACAAAATACCGGTAAACAGCCACACATGCGTATAGGTGTACGTGTGTGTGTCTGTGTGTATGTGTGCGTGTGTGTGTGTGTGTGTGTGTGTGTGTGTGTATGTGTGTGTGTGTGTGTGTGTGTGTTTCGTTGCATGCTTTCTTGATTACATCCAGTAGCACTTGCGTTGCTGCTAAGCAACATTAATTTTCATTCACTCTACAATGGACGACTTTCTCATATCCGATAGAATGACAACAACTTGGTGATGTAATATAAATTGTAATTATATTGCTAGCGTAGTATATATTTGTAAATTTGATTATACTTCATGATTCTATTACCTTCTACTTTGTTCTGAATGTAGCAAATTGTGGTATATGTATAATTTGCCTATTTAAAGTTGTCAGAATATTCTTTTGAAATTTTAATATACGTTTTCAAATAAATATCAAATATATTATCTCGTGCGAATATTGTTAATTGTAAAATTTCAATCAGATTTTTTTGTAAACATTTTGTTATACATTCGATGTAATGAAGTCTATTGCAGTTCTCTGAGAAGTTTCAGAAATTGTGTGATAACTGAGAAGAAATGGCAGTTTGAGAAGACACTATTGAAGGCCAATGATAGGTCGGGTGTTCAAATCGTGTTGTATCATAAATTTAAATTCTAGACATTTTATTTCACCATATTTAATTTGCTGTGGGACATGTGAACTAACCACAGTTAGTTTATTGTTGTCTCTGGAAAGAAATTATTTTGTTTTTCTTTTAAGGATCTTGCACCAGCAGAGTCAGTATACAACGAACATTACTGACGTACTTTCCTGGTAGTCAAAATATAAGCTTCCATCTAATTTACGCTCTTTATGATACATTTACTTCAAAGTATTAATTAAGGAATAAATTCGCCGCAGGAGAAATGACGCATTCGTAAAATATAATTAACGAATGAGCCGTTATTTATAAATAAAAAAAATAACGTTTAGTTATATGCAATCAAAACAAATATAACAAACAGTCTAGAACCTCCAAATTTGAGTTGTTTGTCTAAAAATTGCAATCAGTGTTTTCACTTTAACTATTAAATTTGAGCTTACTTTCTTCTAGTATATGCTACAAGGTTAACTATTCTCATTGTAATATTCATATAGCGACGTAGTTGTCGAACACAAGTTGGACGTGTTGTAGTAAAACACGTCACCGTTACGGAGGATGACTGCGGCAACGTCGCCTACAACTCATGAGCTTCAGCTTATTGACTTAATGACAAACTTTGAACTTTACACCATCGAATTTTTTAAAAAAATAAACAACACAGAGGAATTTATTCAGCGCACCTATTATAGAGATATGATGTTGAAAATTAGTGAAGCGTACAAATTATATGATATAATGATAGCCACTTATCCAAATAAATGACATATGGCGAAATTCACTGTAATTTCACACCATTCATCTGTTCACTGATATACGTTTGTTTAATCTTATTTTCCACTCTGCTTACGTAAGCAAACACTTTTCAAGTATACAAAACTACGTATATTGTCTAAGGCTATGGATTTATAGACGAATTATGTAAATCATCTCAAAATGCAGACATAAATAAATCAATCTATTTGACATAATCTTATCATTGTATATTATCTGAAGCCGTGCATATGAATCATTAGTCTGTTAATACTTGTTTTCTTTAGTTTGTAGGTTAGACATTCTGCCAAGATACTTTTTCTTACAGTCTTCTAGCAACAGGTGTTGAACACCTGAAATTAGAGTTGTTTACTACTCAACCATTTCTCACATAAACTAAAGGAAGGCATGCGCATCACAGCATTTGATTAACACACAATGATACAGACGATTGCTTTCGCATTCAAATGAAACAATGATAACGATATATTACATCGTAATTCTTATATCTAATGGAATATATATATATATATATATATATACGTAGACGTGCATACACACATATAGACAAACCGCACAGACACCTCACAGACACAGACACACATGTACCTATATATGCATACACATGTATGTAATGAAAATACTATTTTCTAAATAACATATTTTTTAAGTTCCCATTTCATATCTGCGAATCGCACGTTTATTGTTCGTTTCAAGCCGAAGAATTCTCAAATTTCAGAGTTTATTCGTTGCTCCTGAAACACAGATACATAAATAAAATGAGATCCAGAATAAAAATCTTTTAGTGTTTACCACTATCAGTAAAAGTACGAATCTGATGACATAGAATTCTAACCCTCCAGCGGTGAAGTTATGAATAACAATCTACACGAACAAAATTCTGACTGTAAATTCCCTTTAATAAGAGCAGTCTATGATAGGCAAATACCCTATCATATCCTGAGGATCAAGCAACAAAAGCAATTTCGAATGGTTGGAATGCTTTTGGAAAATTAGTCGAGCTATTCTATAGTATCAATGTCAGGATCGAACCATATGTGGAGATAAGAAACAGTTATGGCACAACTTATTAAGTAGGGATAGATTCGTCAGTTTTCTGCTTCATAGTTTGATAAACGGTAACAAACACTACAATGTAATCTCTTGGCACTCGTGAAAGATGGCTAATATTTCAAAGTCAGTTGAATTGTTTTCTGGCATTATAAATTTCCATAAAAATTTTAGATTAAACTGAAGGATTACTCAATAAATATTCATAGTATAAATATTCATTATTCTTCTTTAACAATACCAGGCACTGGCTCTCATCACTTCTGATCTTAATTGATTGGAAGTGCTATGATGTACATGTTTTTTCTTGGTATAAAAGATGGGCTACAGCAAATATTTTGCTCAATATCAGAGATTTGCTTGTCTGTTGTTTGACCTTAACCATTCAAGCATGTCTCTTAGTGGCTGGCGATATGTGCATCTCAGATTCTTTGGGGGTATCAAACATTCACCAATGGAAAGATTCGTTCGGCACCCTTAAACAACGCTTATTCAGAGACTTGGGAGGGATGGCCTATTCCATCTGAACAAAATTCTATCTGCACCCCACGTAGAAGTTGATGCACTGCTTATCTTGATATGAGATCACCATGTTGCACACATATGGTTGTGATGCAACTGCCTAGTGTACCCTTCTTGGACGGGTAGTCAGGATGGGTATACTGGCTTTCATATATTTTACCCTAATCACTTTCATAACATGCACTGCTCTCTCACTCAATAATGATAACGACACACACACACACAAATACATACATACATACATACATACATACATATATATATACATATATATATATATATATATATATATATACATATATATATATATATATATATACATATATATATACATATACATATATATATATATATATATATATATATATATATATATATATATATATATATATATATATATATATATATATATATATATATATATATATATATATATATATATATATATATATATATATATATATATATATATATATATATATATATATATATAGCATTGCCACATTGTATTGTCAAATAGACTTTACTGTACGTTACTGTTACTACATATTTCTCGTCCAGTGATTTAAAACTAGTTGCTTTTATCTTTACGACATCAGCGACATTTTATTGCTTTAAAAGTATATACTGTGCGCAAGGTCGAGTGGTTGCCATCTCTAGCCGGTGATTGTCTTGTACTGAGGTAGAACAATAACACACAAACCATTGGTCTACAGATATCGCTAAGGGTAGAAAGAGGGCAGTAAACTCCCTTGTCCACGGTAGCTAGCTGGAAAAGATGTCTTCTTGGAGATAAAAAGTAATAACATCGTCCTTCGTAGGACTGCCATATTATGTTGGCATTTACCACACACACACATACACACACACACACACACACACACACACATTCATACATATATGTATGTGTGTGTGTATTGTCTGTACGTATACAATATACATAAACACATACGAAATCAATTGTGTTAATTAGAACAGTAAAACAGAAGTTCAAACAAATTAGACTTGCGTCTTATGATACCGAACACTCCATAACATCAAGTCTCCAGTGATTATTTAGCATGAGATAATAGAAATAAAATAAAAGTAATTTTGCATCTTGAAACGTGCGTGCCTATGTTAAAAATTTAGGTTAAAGACATGTGCATTCGACCGCAGAGTGTCTAGCAAATTATTTAATGGAACTGCTGTCATCCTCATGGGAGCTGTCTTTGTATTGTCATGCAATCTTTTAAAATTCGCTAGGATAGTGGACGCCAAAGAAATATGCTAACAACTAGCTGGAACTACAATTACATTTCCGATCCCAGCTGAAACCATTTCGCTTCATATACGTTGATAATGATCTTGGCAACTAGGGAAATGAATAATCAACTAAGTTCCTGTTTTTCCTGCCTTTAATTCGGAGAATACGCATTGCATCACCAGATAACAGTTTTTGATTTCTGATTGTAAAAATTAGAATTCTGGAATGTAGAATTGTGTTACATGAAGCAGAGACGTGGTACGATTTCAATTCCAGCATCAAACCACTCTCCTACGTTTTGTTTTTATGCTTTAAAAAACACACAGATATCACAAATGTTCACTTCGTTACTCAGTATCAAAGTAAGTGGTTAACCTAGATTACAATACGTTGATATAATTTCATTATTTCAGGGTACTTACGTCAAATACTTTTGCACTATCCCGTTTCTCCCCTTCTAAGAATTGTTGAAGTATTCTTTGCTATAATGTATCTATCTATCTATCTATCTATCTATCTATCTATCTATCTATCTATCTGTCTGTCTGTCTGTCTTTATGTGTGTATGTCTGTCTGTCTGTCTGATTGGCTGTTGTTCGCGTGGTCTCGCGTAAGTTCTTATATTTTGTCGTGTTTTTTTTTATGTATACGTGTATATATTTTGTCAGAAAGGTTCCTAATAACATCTGCATGGCCTCGAGCGAGGCTCGCTCGAAAGGTTTCCCTTTAAGGGCCAATTTTCATATTGCACAATCTTATCTCATGGACATTTCAACTAAGAGTTGCAGCATTCCTCTGCTCCACTTTCATATGAAAATCCCTCCATTACCGTCACCAAACATCGAACACATCGAGCAAAAAAAAACGCATTGATACACACGCACACACACACACACACACACACACACACACACACACACACACACACACACACACACACACACACACACACACACAGAGACGCACGTACGCACGCACACATTTGAACATCAATACGCATACTGACGCAAGCTTTCCTTCCGAACAAGTGGGAAGGGAAGGCAGACAGATGAACGGTGCAATCATCTCTGTTACCTCTCCTGTTACAACCACTGTTACAAAACCCACTTCCACCAGCAATAATACAATTGACAAACCGAATAAATTTTGCAGTTATTTTAAAACAAAGTCGTACCTACTGAAATACAAATAAGATGGCTAGTGTCAGGTATCTGTTACGATTTCGAAAAAAATTTTAACATATTAGAAATTCAGTTCTGTATTTTAGGATTTAGGAATTATGTATATTATTTACATTTGACGGATATGGTGTAGTGGCTAAGAGCGCGAGCTACTAACCCCGAGTTTCTAAGTTCATACCTACACACTCGCAACAACATTGAAAAATACCTCAGGAATGAGAACCCAGGTTCGAAATTTCCCCAAGACACCCGATGAGGGTTGGAGTGTATATCAGCCGAAACGTTGTGTTAACAACAAACAACATGAGGGCAAATATCCGTCAACTGTAAATAATGTATATTAGAAATTGCTGTCCTGGTACATCAAAACTGAGTTGGTCAAGGGGTTGAGATTTCAATCCAGGCAAATCAGGACACAATAAAAAATCACCCAGATTTAATAAAGCTACCGGATGGCACGACCCTACATATCACCGTTGAGGGCAGAAGGCCACGTTGCTACCTTTGTGGTAGCCAATATCATTTAAAAACAGACTGCAAATTGGCAGAACAACAAAAGCAATAACAACAACAACAAAACCAGAATCCCAAGATCAAACCAGCACTGTTACCCACCCCGCCATCAGCACAAAAAAATGAAGCAGCTCCACGAACAAATGAAAGAACTGCACAAAACAAACAAACAAATCATCCAACCCAAGAAGTCACCACCACCACCAACAACAACAGCCACAGAAGTACCAAACCCTGAAAAGGAAAAAAAGACCAACCCCAACCATCCCCAACAACTCACACATCACATCCCAATAACAATCAACTAACACAAACAACAGTAACAGCATCAACAACAACACGCTCACAAATTGATCCCAATACTCTTCTCCTTCCTTCCTCTGATTCCTACGACATGTCGATACAAAAGAATAGCAAATGGCTACCGGGGGAGGGAAAGGGGAAAGAAAAGAAGAGATACGCAATCAAACATAGCAAGGAAGTTCACCGCTCTCGAGAACAAAACTACCGCACAAAACGTATACATTTCCACCAACACTGAAAACACAAATATCAAATGGCCCCACTACGTTGACAGCAATAAATACAAGCAATTCAGACCTAATGCAATTCATTAGGTCAAGGACTAACATAACAGAAGACAAAGTCAAAACAAACAGTCACCTATGCCCAACACCACCACAATACATAAAAATCATACACGGGGCACAAAACCAACACAACACACCTTATTGGTCCTACAAGCTAAATGCTTACTCGTGAAACCAACGTGTAAACGGTTGTTATTCCACACAAGTACATTTAAAGCAAATTTCTAATCAAGACTGAGTGTTGGATCATGACATTGCAAGTAAAATCCAAACAGCTACAAGAACAGACGAAGTACTAGACTGTCTGTTCTGAGAAAATGAAAGTTAATATGATTTTCACAGATCTGAATAGCGAATGCAGCAAGCGGTCAAAATATTACAAGGTTTACTATTAGACACTTTCAAGTCGGTAAATTCACCGGCTCGCAAGCTTAATATATACTAATAGTTACAAACTTGGATAATCTGTTCTGGGATTCGCGAGATGTTCTTAAATTCTTACTATGTATTTGACAAAAAGAAAAACAACTGTAGCTGCTTAGTGCAAATATTGTCGCTGCAGCTACGTCTAATAATACTAATGATACTGCAGGCAATATCTTACAGATGACGTAATCAATTGTGCATACATAATATTGGTACTATCTGTATGACTCTCTCTCTCTCACACACACTCTATCTCTCTCACAATCTCTCTCTCTCTCTCTCTCTCTCACTCTCTCTCTCTCACACTCTCTCTCTCTCACATACTCTCTCTCTCTCTGTATTATAGTATGTAGATAAGTGGCGCTTGAAGAGTGCCACAGCATGCTAAATGAGCAATAATTATTTAGTTTTATCTCACGAGTAGATATCTCAGCCGTAATCCGTGTTTTCACGCATTTCGATCTATATACTGACTTCAATTTCATTCCATTTACAATCCTTTCTTTACCTGCAGCCCAAATTTTCACTTCTTCTCACTTCCTTCATGTCGGACTCCACCCAAACTCTCGCCCTCTCTCTGGCCTTCCTTACTATTTCTGCGTCCATTCTCTTCTTTACTACTACCCTCTTTCTGTTTTTGCTTGTCTGTCTGTTTCTTGTGGTGAGAGTTACGACGTCCCCTTGTGACAGATAGACTGGTGCGAGTAAAGAATAAATAGTTACGATCCGCGTGAGTTTAAGGTTGAGACTTTGGAGTCGAGTGAAATTCGTGTTAGTTCGCAGTGAAGTCGGAAGGTGTCGGTTGGTTAGTTTACAAGGGTTATTGATTGTTGGTTCGTAAAGAGATTTGTTAGTTCGTTACATTGTTTTCACTGCTGTCTGGGTATCTTATTTATTGTACGTAACAAATTACGTTGCAACACTGTCCCTCTCTCTTCCTTTTGTGAAACACTTTCTAACTTCCTTAATGCATTTTACTTTCCACGTTAGATCTTTCTGCTCCCTAGAAACTCCTTCATTATGTTTAGGTATGCCGCTTTCATTTCTTTCCTTATACGTAAATCTCTACTATTTATTTATTCGTTTGCAAAAATGATGGCAACAATTTCACTTTCTCTCTCACTTTCCCCCAAAAATTTAGTTTACCCGTAATGTTTTATACTTTATGCCTATCAACAAATAAGTATTTTTAGCTTTTTCAATAGTTTTGCCGAAAAATCAATTCTGAAACAAGGTGGGCCAAAATCATATAATTTTTACTTCGTACTCTGTCATGAGTGGATTAGTATGTATATCATCTTAACGTTACACGGTGGAGGCGCAATGGCCCAGTGGTTAGGGCAGCGGACACGCGGTCATAGGATCGCGGTTTCGAGTGTTTATTGAGCGAAAACACCTAAAGCCCCACGAGGCTCTGGCAGGGGATGGTGGCGAACCCTGCTATACTGTTCCACTACAACTTTCTCTCACTCTTACTTCCTGTTTCTGTTGTGCCTGTAATTCAAAGGGTCAGCCTTGTCACACTGTATCACGCTGAATATCCCCGAGAACTACGTTAAGGGTACACGTTTCTGTGGAGTGCTCAGTCACTTGCACGTTAATTTCACGAGCAGTCTGTTCCGTTGATCGGATCAACTGAAACCCTCGATGTCGTAAGCGACGGAGTGCCAATAACAACATGTTAATGTTACACAATGTGTATATTAGATACCATGTACAGGGTGTTATACAAATTGATTGAATGTTTGAAAATGGTAAGCCGTTCAGATTTCTTTTGATTTGGGGAATTTCTTGTAAAGGGAAAAAGTTCCAGTTATTTCCTAATCATATCTGACTTGATTGAAATATATATTTTTCGAATATTTTTCTATCATTTTTAACTGACATTGATCTTGGTGTCAATACATTCTTGAACTATTTGGTGGTTGGAAGAGAATAGTGATATTTATGAGACTTTTACGAAAGGTAGTTTAAAACCGAAATTAGCATGTCTTTTATATGGCTGTCTCTTTATTCAATACACTTCAGGAAAATGGTGTGTTGTTCCTTAATCCTAGTGTTTATAACGTAACATGATAATAACAAACCTTCGTTTAATGCTATCTGAAATACATGCATAGAGTTGTAGCTTATATGAAATGAGCTATTCATTAGCTTTTTCATATGGATTATATTTACTATCTAGCTCTAATGGAATGACAAGAAGTATAATAATGCGACTGTTGATGGTAACTGTAATAAGAGTTAGAATTTTTAAAAAATTGATTATGCATGTCCTATATTTGTCTTCTGTCCTTTTCCATGCAGCGAGGAGGCAATGCTATCATACTTCTAGAGTTCACTTTATAAGCCAGTCTGTGTGTCAATCTTTTAAGTGAAAAAAAAACAAAGCAAAAAAACAAACAAAAAAAAAACAAAACAAGAAATGCATTATCAAAATAACTTTGCACACCCACATACAACAAAAGATTGACAGAAACAGACAAAACAAACAAAAAAAATCTACTGTATATTAGAGAAAGTAAACTTTGCAACGTAGAATCACACAGAGATAGAAAATGGAAGTTGCAGAATGAAATATAAACTTCATAACATAAATTGTATGAAGTCTGAAAATAAAATCGTAATTTTAATATTTGATGATTCTACTGTCTATATCAGTGTTAAATATTTCAGGCAATTTATGATTAGCTGTAGATTTTGTTGTTTCGTTCTTGGTTAACTGTCTTTGTAGAGACTTATTAAAATGTTCAATGCATAATAAACTTGTTTTTGTCAGGTATAATACATGTTACTTATATTATAAATGCTATTATGCACACAAACATACAAACACACAA
>NC_142930.1:15496940-15549440 GCF_046866305.1 Octopus bimaculoides | reverse complement strand
ATTCTATAGGAAAATTACAGAGATAAACTTAGAAATGCATACGCCACACTGCTAATACAAGGCTAGACAGAATATTTCCTCGTTAAAATTTAATATACATGGTCGCACTTGCCGCTCCCTCTCCAACACCACTATCCTCACCAGTACCTATCAGCACCCCTGTCACATCACCGACTCTTTTACCTGTACCTTCAGCAATGTTATCCCCTACATTTACTGCTGTCTGTCCTCGCTTGTACATTGTCAAACCGGACGCCGCTTGGCCGACCGGTTCACTAACACCTCCTATGCATCAAACTCGGCAATGATACCTCTATGCATTCCACGACAAAATACAGTTTTCGCTCCAAAAAGTACACGCAATACGCATGCACATAGCAATCCTGAACTCAGGCAATATACGCAGAATATACAATTTTCGCACACAAACATAAAAAATACACTTACACATTACAGAGTCACACACAAACACACACATTGGACTCGGCAACGACACACCGGTCTCGCACCACTTCCTCTCCACCAATCATTCCTTACAACACCAGTCTGTGTACGGCCTGTTTCTGCACAGTGCTCACCTGGATTCGTTCGTGCCATGAACAGGAATTAATCTTATCCCTTCATATATATATATATATATATATATATATATATATATATATATATATTACATGTTTCAGTCACTAAACTGCGGTGATGCTGGGTCGACACCTTGAAGTCAAAGGAATCAAACTCAGTGCATGATTTTTGTAGTCCTGTTACTTGTTCTATCAACTTTGTCGTGAACCCGCTAGATCACGGGTACGTAATCACACCACGACTGGTTCTCAGGCGGTGCTAGGGGACAGGTAATATGATTGTGGATGGTTGTTGGATTAGATGGGGTATAGGTGAAGAAGCAATATGTATATACGAACATTACCTATTTTTCCTTCTTCGATCGTGTTGTTTACATAGAAACACCGTAATTTGTAGTGCTGGCTCAGATTTCCATAGGTATTTTATAAAGATAAACCTATATATATATATATATATATATATATATATATATATATATATATATATATATATATATATATATATATATATATATATATATATATATATAAATATATATATATATATATATATATATATATATGAAAGAATGTTTGAAAATGCACTTATTTTTTAAAATATTTATTTACTTAACCGGTTTCACTTTTTTACCCATACACACATATGCAAACAGGTACATGCACACACCTACACACCACTCCGGCAACCACAAATCATATTCACACACGCATATTTGCATACATATGTACACACACATACAAACACCATACGCCTGTTCCCCAGTAAAAATGTCACACACACAGTCAAAAGAAAAACACACACAATACAATCACAACAAACACTCACAAGCACACATGCACGGAAGCATGCACACACAATGACACACATCCCCGACAAATACAAGCCACATAGACGCACTCACACAAACACACGCACACGTATACACACATATACTGTACTAACAATACAAACAAAACTAATCACTCACAATTACAGCGCACACACACACATGTACACATATACACCAGGAAACTACACAAACCATACCCACATACACACACATACAAACGCATACCCAGTACCAACATACACGGAACACACATGCACACACATACACATCACCTGGATAAGCCCAACGTACAAGGACACCTAATAATTACAACACACACATACATGCTCACACACACATGCACCCTCATGCACACACATACAGTTGCTCCCTCACACACACACGCACCACAATGACAACTCAAACACAACCATACTTAGAGACACACACAAACTCACGTACACACATATAACACCCCCACCAACACACAACACAAATAAACATACGTACACATACAGACATACACATACATATGAACCATCACGCACACATACGGTTGCTTACACACACACACATACCACAATGTGTATTTAAAACAACACACTCACTCAGACACAGAGAGAGACACACAAACACTCACGTATACACACACTCCCACATTCACACAAAACACTCCCACACACACACACACACAGATGCACACAGATGCACACATACATACACACACAGACGCACACATATGTACACACCCTCACACATACATATGGTTGCTCTCTCTCACACACACACACCACAAGGACGATTAAAACAGCACATACATACTCAGAAAAATAGATATACGCACAGTCTCACGTACACACACCTAACATCCCCACCGACACAAAAAAACACACAAACACACATACACACGCACTCACAAACGCACTCACGCACACACACGAACAGACACATATACACATACACACACATGCGCACACACAACACCCTAACAAATATTAATCACACACATACACACTCACACAAACGTGCACACACATACACACACCATCCTACCATAGATGAAAAAACACACACATACTCATATACACATGTCACACACGCACACATACAGACATAGACATACACATACATATGAACCATCACACACATACGTTTGCTTACACACACACACACACACACCACACGGTATTTAAAACAACACACCCACTCAGACAGAGAGACACACACACACACTCCCACACTCACACAAAACACTCCCACGCACACACACAGATGCACACATACATACACACACATACGCACACATACGTACACACCCTCACACATACATACGGTTGCTCACACACACACACGGACACAAACACACATATATACACACACACATAGAGATGTGCACAAAACCAGTGAACCATGACAAACTGTCACAGACCAACCAAAAATAAAAAAAAATCCACTTTAACACTTCTTCCCTCCCACCCCAGCTAGCCAGTCATACTGTTTCTTAAGACAGTAAAACATTCCCTCAATATACACAAGAGAAAAAGGCCAGGTCAGTTCCTCCTCAATTTTATTCGATTGTCAAAGAATATGTATAAGAATATGTATATGTATTTTTCCATATGTGTATTTTCATACACTGTTTTTAACACTGTTTTTAACAATATCACCTTAATATCAGAGAATGTGTGACAATCAGTATGTAACACTACAAAGTTCATACAAAGCTTTATACTTTAAATATATTTTATCATCAAAGAATGTATATATGCATTTTAATACTGAAACTGTTTTTTAACATTTTTTATTATTCTCAAAGACTTTTGATAATCTTTTTCTAAAAAAGTGAAACCGGTTAAGTAAATAAACATTTTAAAAAATAAGTGCATTTTCAAACCTTCTTTCATATATATTTCCACTCGTACGCTATTCCACAACTTTACTTTATTATATATATATATATATATATATATATATATATATATATATATATATATATATATATATATATATATATATATATATATATATATATATATATGTATGTACGTATGTATGTTTGTATGTATGTTTGTATGCATGTATGTTATTAGAATCTCCAAGCCTCTCGATCAATGATCTTCAGCTGGGAGAAAGACCTTTAGATTTTATCAGGCGGTTCATTTCCTTGCGCAGAATAGATGAATCAGAGATAAAAAGTGAGATGAAGAAGATTTGAGACGGAAAGAGAGAGTAAGAGAGAGAGAGAGAGAGAGAGAGAGAGAGAGAGAGAGAGAGAGAGAGAGAGAGAGAGAGAGAGAGAGAGAAAGGAGAGAAGAAGGCAGCGTGAAATTTCGGTGAGAGCAGGGCGTGTTCAATGCTTGTTTATTATTTTATTTTATCTCTGAAGAAGGAATACGAATCATGATTTGGACTTTGAGACAAGAGAACCTAAAGAAGTAGAACAATCTATTTGATGCTTTAAAGACCCTGATAATTAACCAGCGGTATATGTAACTTAATGACCACGCAATATTAATTTGAAAACAAAAATAATTTATAAAAAAAATATATAACATACCTGCACTTAAAATGCACTTATAAATCCTCATGCACTAGCACTCATTCATAAAAATACTCATATTGACATACATACACGCACATTCAAATACACACACATACACACACATATACACACATATGTGTGTGTCTGTGTATATTACATGCATATGAGTTCATGAACCTTGGTTCTTTTCCTTAAAACTATATATTTATATATATTTTACTCTGTGAAACTTAATTTAATTTTAACTTTTAATAAATTGATTTTAATTAAGTTTATATCTGTAATTTTGGATTGTATCCCTAATATTATTATCATGTGTATATCTATATGTATATGAGACAAAATGAGACCTGGGCATCAACATGTGTAGTGATGCATCATTTCACATGCACATTGTCAAGTTGACAACAAAGTGCAGACAGCTGGCGGGGTGGATACTGAGGACATTCCGTACAAGGGATCAAATAGTCATGTTGACTCTATGGAAGACATTTGTCCTGAGCCGCCTAGACTATTGCTCTCAGTTGTGGTCACCACACAGTCTCAAACGGACAGCAGAACTCGAGGCAATTCAGAGGCACTATACAAAAAAGATCGCCACAGTCCAGCAGATGAACTACAGGGAACGACTGCAGGCACTAGGTCTCTACTCTCTGGAACGCAGGTGGGAGAGATATGTAATAATATACATAAGGAAAATACTGGAAGGACTGGTGCCGAACTTTGGCATCAAGTACTATAGGAATGCCCGCACGGGTCGCCACTGCATGGTGCCAAAGATGCCGTCCACTGCATCTCACATAAGAACAAGATACTGCAGCAACCTCGGTTTCAGAGGACCTCAGCTCTTCAATGCCCTGCCAAAACATTTGAGAGACCTGCAAGACACGGATGTGGAGGTCTTCAAGACAAAACTCGACGCTTTCCTCTCCACGATACCAGACGAACCAATGGCTCGAAATGAGACACAGTTTAGGGCAGCGATGTCAAATTCTCTTATACCCCAGATGTGCCATCAAAACTCTTGATTGGACTATATCAGGTGCAGGAGAAGAGCCATGCAAGGAACGTGAAGAGAGCAAAGCATAAAGACAGAAAATCACGGTGGTGCTCCAGCATGACCACAGCCACTTGGCTGAAACCCATAAATAAATAAATAAATAAATAAATAAAATGTGCATATATGTGTGTATATATATATATGTATATATATATATATATATATATATATATATATATATATATATATATATATATATATATATATATATATATATATATATATATATATATATATATATATATACACACATATATGCACATGCATACATAAATACATATATACATACATACATACATACATACATGCAAATATATATATATATATATATATATATATATATATATATATATACATATATATATATATATATATATATATATATATATATATATATATATATATATATATATATATATATATATATATATATATATATATATATATGCATATATACATCAATGCATATAAATTTGACACGGGCGATTCTTTCTTGTCTTAGGATTCACGGTGAAACGGCTGGGTGGAATTGCGCGTAAAATTACACAGATGTGTAAAATGATCCGTTCGTGATGTTGGGCTTTGTATTTTTTCATAGCTCCAATGTTTACCGAGGTAATCTACTATAATAATACTCTTTGTTTATGAATGAGAAAGGGAGGTGTGATAGATGAATAAGGATGGAAGGTGTGGTGTCATATTTTCATATTTTTTATCGCTCCCCTGTTTACCGAGATAATCTAATGTAATAATACTCTTGTGTTTATGAATGAGATAGGAAGAGTTGATAGATGAATAAGGAAGGAAGGGGTGATGTCATATTTGGTAGTGTACGCTGAACATAATAAATCAAACAGCGTTTCAACTCTGTGAAAATATGTGTGTGCATGTAACAGTGGAGCATGTGAATGTCTGTGTGTGCGTGTGCGTGTATAATAGAAGTGAGATGCTCCATCTTTGTTCGCTTAGTATTTGGGTTTATTTTTTGATTTGGCTCAATCTTGGTAGTTTTTTTTGTTGTTGTTGTTGGTCAGTTACTTTAGCGTTTTGACACAAACACGTCATTTTTAAATTCTTTTTTAACGTAAGCATGCCCAAACGAGTCGAAAGCTTAAACATAGCAGGTTTTACAGCCACACCATCCAAACCGACCGTGTGAAGCCGAGCTTAGCTGCTAGTATATATATATATATATATATATATATATATATATATATATATATATATATATCTATGTGGAGGGGTCTGTGTGTCTGTGTGTCTGTGTGTGTCTGTATGTCTGTGTGTGTACGGTGTGCGGGTGTGTATGTGTATGTTTGTTATGTTTCTGGCTGACTGTTTAAATTATGCCTGAAGTTAGTGAACTGCTGTCACCAATTTGCATGTCATAGAGCGTTACTATTATATATATATGATATTCTTGGAGTTCCCAGTTAAATGTGTTTGCTACTGGCAAGTATAGAGCTCCACTAGTCTTTGTCTAGTAAAGTGATTATGTTACTACTGTATTTATTACGTCCGGTACGTAAATATAATAAGATAAGTGTCCCTCTGAAGAACCGTTGCGATTTATTATCCAGTTACACTTGAAAAACCCACTATAGATGCAAGTTACCACAACGGCAAAACGTACGTAGGAAAATTATATAAAATGCATCTTGTATTTAATCAAACTTTTTCCGATACACACACAAACACGCACACACTTACACACACACACACACTTACACATACATACATACATACATACATACATATAAGGAGAATTCACAAAAAACAAAAGACGAAGACTGGTGGTGTAGACAACAAACAGCTGTATCAGTTCAACGCTCGGAAAGTGAAAAAGTGTTTAAAGTTTCGAGCCTACACTCTTCCGCAGAAAGGAACACTGAAAGAAACATGGAGAGAAAATAAAGAATGTGTAGTGGCTAGCGATATATATGTACAGATATTATTAAGCCACTTGTATATAACCTAATCAACGCACAAACTTGTAATTCGTTTATGCCTAGTAAAACAAATATCACTGAATGTTAATACCAGACGTTGCGTACAGACCGGATATTGGCGAAGCCAAAAAATTTCTAAAGAATTCATGAGAGAATCAGAGAAAAATAAAAATTGAACAAACGGTAATTCAAAATATACAGAAAATAAGTAATTTAATTACTACAAACATTCGTATGTTTTGACTAGTAATTTAATGTTTGCTTATATATAATTTAACAAAATAAACACCAAGAGATCAACGTGTGTTGGGCCAAAAGTTTAGAATTCTATTTAAGAATTCTGTTTATATTCATGACCAGCAAAAAAAAATAATTACCAACCATTTGAAAAAAAACAATTTCTTGTCTTTAACATGGAATTGCATATGCGTCGTTTGCATTAGATACATTATCTGTTGACTTACGCATGTGTCCCTCTACATTAACTGCTTTAGTTTTTTTTTTCTTTTGCCTCTTTCTTCCCATTCCATTTTTTGCATCAAACTTTCAAGTTTTTCTCATTTTAACACTCTCTAGGTTTATTGTTTTTTAATGTACATATAATGAAAACAAAGCCTGAAATATTGTTTGGAACCACATGCATAAAGTATCATAACAGAATGAAACTATAAGCAGCTGTTTCGGTCGTGTATTAAATTGATATTTATCTCTCACTGGATTGAAGTAATTTTTTTTTAGATTTTCCCTATATATATATATATAAAAGAATCATTACGATATTTCATAGCTCCTTAAAGCTATCATAACTGCGTTCCACCAATGCTACTACTGGTGATATCATCAAATTTTGAATTTATAAACAGATGATATGAACAGTAGTGACATCTAACTTCAAATCTCAGTGTTTGAATATTTCATTTAAATATTTTTACGCACCATGTGTTCTGATTTTGGCGCAAAACAAAACCAGTTGCACGGTCAGAGACTAACGTGAACAGTCATGAATTTAAACTGGTGGTCCACACTGACGAAGCTCAAGGTTGAATAACCAAAAGCAGAAACCTGGTTTGTGGATATCCGTAATTGCATAACATTTTTATTTGTGTTGTTAAATGTTTTAATTCGGTCTGTTTTCCTCGCATACTGTTTTTCTCTGTTATATTGGTGCGCTACGGTGGCTTATTTAAGACTCGGCTCTTATTTCTAGCAGCTAGATGCTCATTAAGCATCATTACGATATTTCATAGCTCCTTAAAGCTATCATAACTGCGTTCCACCAATGCTACTACTGGTGATATCATCAAATTTTGAATTTATCCACAGATGATATGAACAGTAGTTTTGTGACGTCCTGTATCCATATATGCAGATGTATATACAAATATGTTTATGTATGTACTACATATTTGCATGTGTATATGCATATATATATATACATTTTATTGATACTATATTATATATATATATATATATATATATATATATATATATATATATATATATATATATATATATATATATATATATATATATATATATATATATATATATATATATATATATATATATATATATATATATATATATATATATATATATATATATATATATATATATATATATATATATATATATATATATATATATATATATATATATATATATATATATATATATATATATATATATATAAGTCAGTAAATAGTGGGGTTGTGTTAACCGCACGTGGAGAAATAATAGGAAAATGAAAAAAAGCAACCCCACTATTTACTGACTTGTACCTTCTACCACACGTGTGATACAGAATGCCACCTGAAAATAACCCCAATCTTCCAGAGAAAGTCACCAATGAGACCATCCTAAAAGAACTCAAAACACTCAACACACACCTACTCACACTTTCCAACAAAATTAATGAACTTCTCCTTCAAACCCAAGATATCCCAGTAAACAACCCACATCAACATCTTTCGGATAAGGATAATGAAAACCTAAATGAAATTAGCACTACACTAAACACTTTAATTACCAACTCATCATGGAAGGAACCGCATACATCATCCAACTCACAGAATGAACATACTTTAACTCCAGCACTACACATCAAAAACCAGATCAAATCTACCTAGACCAAGAAACTGCACAACAGAAAACTCCTTTTCTGGAACATGCTTAAAAACCACAACAAAGCAGAAATTTATGACAAATGGTTAAACTCTTCTCCCATCATACTACCCCGTAAATTCCAAATTAAACACATCACAGATGAACCAGAAGAACAACGCTCTCTAAGAGAAA
Source organism: Octopus bimaculoides (assembly GCF_046866305.1). Taxonomy (NCBI): domain Eukaryota; kingdom Metazoa; phylum Mollusca; class Cephalopoda; order Octopoda; family Octopodidae; genus Octopus; species Octopus bimaculoides. The sequence goes on along the minus strand of NC_142930.1, from coordinate 15,540,204 downwards.
AACTGGCATCTGAAAAGTTGAAAATTGAAGTGGAACTTTTAAAACTCAGAGCACAAGATCACGAACAAAAATACACAAAAATTGATGATGAGATGCTCTTAGAACTTACCACACACTCCAACGAGCAATCCCTCGAACATGTTATTAAGCTGTGGAAAGATGAATGCCAAAAGGAAGAACTAACTTCCCTTAAACACTGGGAAAACAACAAAACATTACTCCATAACTATGAAACACAATTCATATTAAACCTCAAATCAAAAGACCCCTTCATAAAAGGACCAACAATACATACTACCACTGCTCCCCACAAACACCACCCCAAACCACACTACAAACACACATACCCCCTACCTCCCTCCACACAAAACACATCCTCTCCCAACCCTACAAAAACCCTTTTCCCCCACAAAATAATCCAGACAAGACCCAACTCAACCATTCTCCTTCCCTATGGACTAGAAGCATCATGAACCCCCCTTACACTTGTTATTATCCCCATCTGAATGCCCCTTACTCTCACACCAATAACAAATAAGGAATCCTACCCACACCTATGCATAAATCTGCCACCCAAGGTACCCCATACCGTCCACCCAACAAACACCCACAATCATACCATTTTTTCTACAGATCTTCATACCCACGCAACTCACACCAACAGAACCACAATAACTACCTACCCAACACCAACCTTGCATACGATCCACCCTACAAACACCCAAAAACCCACCGCATTTCTCACAAAACCTTAAACCATCACATCCCATACAAACACAATCACTATACCTACCCATCCACTTCCAGCCTATCCACCCAACAATACCCCTACCCCTACCCCTTCTACCAGAACTCTAAAAATCACTACACCCCCTACTTCAACAACCATTTTTTAGACAGAGGGGAGAAAAACAGGCACTACCGCTAATACAGACCCATCAAAAGAAAACTAAAAAGAAAACTAAAATAATAAACCTCTCTAATAAAACCCTTACACAAACCCAAATTAACATCCTAGCCAGAGGTTTAAAATTCACACCCACCCCAAGAACACCCGACCCCACTGAGATCAAGGATGACATTTCAGAATTTTGCAGAAAGCTTCGTTTAACAGAAGCTTTCATAGACTTCAACAATGAGGATGACTCAATTATTAAAAACAAAAGCAACTTCATACCTTCCAAAGGAAGGAATAAAGCACTAGATGATTTTTGCAACCACATCCAGAGTTTCCCTTTTACCCCACCTAAAACCAAGGTCAAATCAAACTTTAATAGCATAGAATGGAAACACCTAAGAGACTTACAACAGGACAAAAGCCTTACTATCAAAGAAGCTGACAAAGGTAGTACTGTAGTCCTAATGAACACAGATTTTTACAAACACCTAGCACTCTCCTTACTAAACGACAACTCCTTCTATGAAACTATCACCAACTATAAACAACAAAAAACTCTCAAAAACCTCACCACCCTTATACTCCAGCAAGGTCAAGGACTCACGGACAAAGAAAAAGATTACATCACTAATTTCAAATGCAAGCCCAGCCTCTTCTATGGCCTCCCTAAAATCCATAAAAAACAAATCCATCACCGAAGCTTGCAAACTCTCCTCTGAAATCTACATCAACATCAAGGCACCGGAAGATTTAAAACTAAGACCCATTATAGCAGGCACCTCCTGCGAAACACATCCCTTAAGCAATTTCTTGGACATTCTTTTGAAACCTTTCCTAAGCCACATCAAAAGTTTCATCAGAGATGATCTTGACATGCTCAATCACCTCTCGAAAACAACAAACGAGGAGTCACTCTTGGTTTCTTTTGACGTGGTCAACCTTTATACAAATATCCCTCATGAATATGCTATTGAGGCAATTAAATTCTGGCTGCACAAACACCCAGAAACATTTCCTAATCGCATCAACACAACTTTCATCATAGAATCACTTAAGTTCATTCTGACCAACAATTACTTCCTGTTTGCAGAAACATACTTTCGCCAAAAATATGGTATCGCCATGGGTACTAAAGCTGCACCAGTCCTTGCGAACCTCATAATGGGTTTTTTTTCAATTAACACTATATGAAATCTCACGCCAGAAATTTGGACACCTTTTCCACATCTATTTAATGGATAACTGGAAAATATATTTGGATGATTGTTTCATCAAATGGAAGGAACCCTATGAAAAACGTCTAGAATTCAAATCCATACTTAATAACATACATCCCAGCATTCAATTCACTATGGAATTCAGCAAACATCATCTCCCTTTTCTTGATCTCTTAATTATAAAAACACCTAATAACCAAATCACAACCGACATCTACCACAAACCTACAGACTCACAACAATACCTCCTTTTTAGCTCATGCCACCCAAAACACACCAAGATAAATATCCCCTTTAATTTAGTTAAACGAATTTGCACCATTGTCTCTGACCCAACCACTCGAGAAATACGCTTACAAGATCTCAAAAAAACACTGTTACAACGCCAATATCCCTTCACACTCATAGATCTCGGAATAAAACGTGCCAAGGAACTTGACAAAAACGCACTAAAAACCAACCAACATAATAACACACCCAACCCCAAAATACTTCCATACATCTCCACCCATAACCCCAAAAACCTCGAAGCATACACCACAATCAAACAAAACCTCCCCTTACTCACCACAGACCCGAAAATGAACAATATCATTAATACACACAAAGTCTTTAAATGCAAAAGGCAACACAAATCTTTGAAAACATTATTAACCAATTCCAAACTACATACACCACTTCCACCCCCGTCAGTTAAAAAATGTGCACGCCCTAATTGTGGTACCTGCCCCTACCTACTTGAAGGCTCTGAATTTACCTTCAAACGAGGAACAAAGTTTAAAATTAAAACCAATTTCTCTTGTTCCTCTGGTAACCTCATTTATGTCCTCACTTGCGCAGGTTGCCAAAACTTCTATATCAGACAGACGAGCCTCCTATTGCGTAGAAGAGTAGCTGTCCATAAGGAACAAATAAACCTCCCTCAATACCGCCAAATTCCACTCAGTGGCAACATAGACTCTTGCGCCAGAAACAAAAACCCTAAATTCATTATATTCCCTTTCTATCAATGTAAAGACAGAATCTCCACACAAGAACGAATCAACAAGGAGAATCTTTTCATAGAGAAATTCCAACCATTTCTTAACACACACACCCCTCACTGACCTTATTTCTCTATGAACAGACACAAACTTCCTGTTGAAAAAGAGTTCATAACTCCAACTAAAAACACTTGTCTCCCCTTACACACACTTCCTGTTTTGACACCACATTTCCTGCTTATTACAAACTTTTAACCCCTTTTTTTAAAACTAACAAAACTCTCAACCCTCATGCATCCTTATTTTTCCTACCAATTTATACATGAACTACTATTGAACTTCAAAAGCCCAAAGACAATATAATGTATGGGTATATTTATTTTTTTATATATTATTGTTTTATATATTATTTTCTTCATTTTGTACTTCCTTGTAAAAAAACATTTTCATTCTCCTTCTTCTTGATAATTTGCTTTTCGCAATGAAAACCGGTTAGAAGAAATCTGTATTAAAATATGCTTCCAGTTTAACATTCTGTTTTTTTTTCATTTTCCTATATATATATATATATATATATATATATATATATATATATATATATATATATATATATATATATATATATAGATACATAGATAGATAGATAGATAGATAGATAGATAGATAGATAGATAGATAGATAGATATAGGCGCAAGAGTGGCTGTGTGATATGTAGCTTGTTCAGCAACCACATAGTTCCGGGTTCATTCCCACTGCGTGGCTCCTTGGACAAGTGTCTTCTGCTATAACCTCGGGCCGACCAAAGCCTTGTAAGTGGATTTGGTAGACGGAAACTGAATGAAGCCCGTCGTATATATGTATGTATATGTATGTGTGTACATGTTTGTGTGTCTGTGTTTGTCACCCCAGCATCATTTGACTACCGCATAAAAGAACAGTAAAATGAAACTGCGATCTTTGGGTGGGGGCTCGTAAGCCATTCCATTCTTTCATTATAAATATTCCATTTCATATATATCATCCCTTATATGTACCAAATCAAATGGAAAACAAAGCAAGTAACACAAGGAACGACTCTTTCATCAGTTGTCGGCTGTCTATCTACTCCTCGGAACAGTGAAGATGGGTCCTCAATAACTCATTAGTGGATAAATATTCTTTATTGTTTGGTTAATAATGCTATTTGTTTTCTGCAGAGAATTTGCAGCGACTACCAAGCTTTCCACATGGTACGTTGGCATTCTCTTCCATCTTGCATAAAAATACAACAAAGCTACACGTGACTTTGCAAAAAGTTTGAAATAAAGAAATAGCTATACAAATTAGTGTCAATAAATATTAATTATCTCACTTAAATTAGTTCTCTCGAAGTTCAATTTACAAATATAAATATGAATACACATTAACTTAACTACACTACGGTTGTTAACGTAATGATTTTCCTGAAATGTAAGACAAGCAAAAACTCTTTCGGTATTTGAAATCCTTTTATCAGGACATAAAAATGAACAGCTACTTACTATTTTCCACCGCCTTACCTACGTTTACCACTTTAATGCTACATCACAAACATATGTCTGTAAATATTTACTTCAGTTTTAATATATTTAAAGTAAATATAAAATATTTTGAATAGCACTGATAGACTTAAGCCTCGGATTCAGTTCTTAACCTCTTCTTCATAAGGATAACTTCTGGTATTATATGTTGCAATTATGTTTCCGGTGCGACAGTGAATACTTATGCTGCATAAGCTATTAATTACTTTCTTCTCCAATATTGTAATAGTATTTCATCTTCAAAGCGGTAGAAAATTTCATTTCTACATTTTTTCATATTTATAAATAGTAATATTTACCTGTCTATTCATCTATCTCTGTCCCTGTCTCCAGAAATACACACACACGCACACACAAACACACACATACACACAATACACACACACATATACATATACCTGTGTGGGCATGTTCATATATATATATATATATATATATATATATATATACATATGAAGGTAAATATCTATCAATGTGTCTATCTATCTATCATTCTATCTCTCTCTCTCTCTCTCTCTCTCTCTCTCTCTCTCTCTCTCTATATATATATATATATATATATATATATATATATATATATATATATATATATATATATATATATATATATATATATATATATATACATGCAAACACTTACACAAAGACATTTTTATGCACATGTGCGTACTTATCAGTGTATATGTAAACACACATGCTCGCGATTTGTAGTTATATTACAATTTCAACGAAACCTTTGCGTTTCTACGATGGGTTATTCAAGAGATTTGTGCGGAAATGTTGCATAATCATTATTGGAACGAATAGATTTTTCTTTAGTTTGAGTCGAAGACAATGCTATTTCTTCGAAGAACTAACAGTAGGTAGATCTCAGCGTATTTCTGATACACTGAAACAGGAACAATGTAAATGACTTTACACCTATTTATTCGACATTATTATTCTTGGACATTGAGATGATGTTAACATATTCTATTGTTGACTTAAACACCGAAGAATAAAAATGAATTGTCTTTCAGATCTTTTCATGAAAAGCGTCCCTTAATACCCATAGTAGAATGCCAGAAACGTGTATAACACATATAACTATGGAATCCTTTATGGTCTTAAGGAAGACGTCATGTGTTATGACATGTCCATTCAATTCCAATAATAGTAAATGTGTTTGTGATAAATATATCTAATAGAGACAAGGCCAAAACTTCTGTTTTACGCGTTCATTAATTTTATTAACGGACACTTTTTTTCTTTAGTGATGGACCACGAATGGTAAAATCGACCTCAGCGGTGTTTCGCATTGATAAAGTAAAAATACCGAAGAAATTCCGTCAACAAAAGTGAAGTTATATTTCTACTCATTGAAATGTGAATTTTAAAGTGATTTAGACCAACATCCCGATTGACAAATGCATTAATTAGTTACTTTTTCAATACGGCCGATCTCAAACTTTATAATTCAGATGTTAGACATTTAGAAGTACTGCTACAAAAAAAATATGGATCTATGAGATGAATTGATATGAGATTCGGACAAAAAATAACGTATCAGAGCAAATTTGAAGAGAGCAACGTGAATTAGGAGTAGGAATAAACATACCAGGGTCGAAGAAGAGTTCAAATATCTATAAGCAAAAGCGTGGTTGTCTGGTGAGAAGCTTACTTCTCAGCTACTGGTATTTTGAGCAAGTGTCTTCTGCTATAGCCTCTGGCCGATCAAAACATTGAGAGTGGATTTGGTTGACAGAAACTGACAGAAGCCCGTCTTACATATATGTGTATATTTATTGTATGTATGTATGGATATATATATGTGTGTATATATATATATATATATATATATATATATATATATATATGTGTGTGTGTGTGTGTGTGTGTGTGTGTGTGTATGTGTGTGTGTGTATGTATATATACACACATATATATATATATATATATATATTTATGTATGTATCTTTGTGTCTATGTTTATATCTCCCACTTGACAGCAGATCCTGGTGTCTTTGTGTCCCCATAACCTAGCGGTTTGCCAAAGAAGAGCGATACAAATAATAAGTCTTGGGGACTATTTCTATGAATATATATCCTTTAATACGGTTCTCCTGCATGGCCACAGTTAAACGACTGAAACAAATAAATGAATAGAAATAAAACAATAAATCAATAAATGAAAATTGAAAATTATATGCAATTACATAGGAATCAAAGTTAATATTCTGTCAGTGCACACGAATGAAAGACATGTTCAAAAAATTATATCTCAATATTGTAACCGTTCCAGTAGCACTTTACAGTTCATATATGCTCAAATGGAGTCTAAGAAACAAGTCTAGACAGAAAGACACGAAGTTACAATGTACTGTATTTAAACTAAACCGCCCCCCTAAACAAAAAAGGAAGAAAAAAAGGATCTTTCCCATATGCCGATAATTTCCTCCACCGATTCTGTACACCATGCTTCACAATGTTCATCGTTTGCATATACCGATAGTTTCCTCCAGCCACCGACTTTGTGCACAATACTTCACAACGTTCCAGCTTCTGCAGCAGTAGAAAGAGATTCAGTAAATATAGAGGAGATCGGTAAAGACAAAGCAAGCGTATGAATGAATCAGTTTCGATAGCTAATCATTTAGTTTGATCACAGACGAGATGCTTCTGTATACTGAAGCACTTCAGGTTCTAAAACTCGGTACATCTAACAACTGCATAGAAAACAAAAGACAAATTATGAATGAATTTCCTGAAGTAAGCTTTCGATCGCTGCAAATTTGATCAAATCTTCAGCGACGCCTGTGTACTACCCACCCTTTCTGTGATGTATCTTAGGTTGGAGATTGTCATGGATACTTTATGAGATAGAGAAGAATCTACATAGAAAAAGATCATCCGTATATGAAGAGCGAAAAGAGCTTCTCACTGATCATCAAATGTGTATGTCAATGACAAAATGCAATTATCGCGTAGCTGTTGAAAATGACTAAAAGAAGATTACATCTAAAAAGTCCGAAATGAGGACTACAAAATCAATATCTATTGAACTGAGTTAATGGAGTATGCTAAATTGTTTCCAGAGCGATATCATCAGATCAGGTGTTAAATTTGTGCTTGTATATATATATATATATATATATATATATATATATATATATATATATATATATATATATATATATATATATATGTTTGTATGTGTATGTATATATAATATGTTTGCACATATATGTATGTATGTATATATATATATATACATACATACATACATATATATATATATATATATATATATATATATATATATATATATATATATATATATATATATATATATATACACGACGGGGTGCACAAAAAGAAATTGGAATTTTGCGATATATTTTATTCACTTAGCTTTACATATTCACAGTCTATCTTCTGCGAATTATTTTCCATTTGAAGCAACTCAACGGTCCAGGCTCGTTTTCCACGATTCGAATCAGTGCTGGAACTCTTGCGAAGTAATGCCTTTTAACGACTCCGTCGCTTTATTTTTCACTTCTTCCACATCTGTTAATTGCGTAGCATCAGCTTTTCCTCACCAGTGATGATCCTCGAAAACAGATCCACATCAACTTCCGGTTCTTCTTTCAGTCCACGACACGCATTCAGTCGTGACTACTTTTAAACCTATATGAGCAAGCGTGGTACAAATTTTGCTGCAATTCTTTTAGTTTGCAATTTATCGCTCAAAATACATTAGCAGGAGCTCCAGGACACATCAGTCATATCAAGAAGTGTGTCAAGTGATCAGTGAATGTTCATCAATTTTCATGAAGTCTTCAAGTGACAAGTGACCATTCTAAAAGCGTGGAAGCACTTGTAAACTTGTGTGTTGCTCATGGCAGCGTCCTTGTAAGCTGTTCGAAGCATGACAACTGTTTTGGCTGCCACTTTCTCCCGCAGAAGACAGTCTTTCACAGAAGCATGCTGTTCCTTTGAGCCAACGCGAAAATCAACGAAGATCGGAGAAGGACTGCAAAACAAAGGTGTACCACGTAGCATTACGAGCTTGTCTGATGAAACCGGTCGACATACTGATGCCTGGTGTTTGCATGAAATGGTTTCTCGCGGCGGAAGCCTGAAATACGAAGGGTTTATCCCACAGAGAGATATATGAATATTTAGCAGAAGCAACAGAATCATTCAAGAACCGAGCGTTTCCTGTGCTAGCACATATCAACTTTTGATAAATACGAAAGTAGGAAACTCTCGGTATTTGAGTGACGCTGTTGCTTCTGCTAAATAGTCACAAAAATATACATGTACTTATATTTTTGATTTGTATATTCCTGTGTGCATCAACATACATAATCACACATACAGGGGGCTTTGACATGCCTGTAATCATCTTTCTTTATTATTACTGTTATTATTATCAATATGTTATATTTGCTGTAGATATTATTAACAATAATATATTTATGAATATTCACATCTGAATATTCATTGCTTATATATACACGCACGCAGACATTCAAGCGTCGAGAAAGTTGATAGTTTTAAATATGAAGGAAATCTAGAACGCCGGAGAATTAATGTAACAACATATGGACATCGGGTAAAAATATTCAAATTATTAACGGTGTTTTCACAACTGTTTAATTAGATTTGCATGTTCGAGATTTCTTTCTTTTGTCTATGAATGTATACATACATGTATCTGTATATATATATATATATATATATATATATATATTTATTTATTCTACCGATATGTACTTTTAACACGTTAACCTCCGTGTGTGTATGTGTGTGTGTGTGTGTATATATATACATATATATGTTTATATATATATATATATATATATATATATATATATATATATATATATATATATATATATATATATATATATATATATATATATATATATATATATATATATGTATATATATATATGCACATACGCATATACGCTTGTAACCGCATTAAAAGTACATATAGATAATATATCCATATACAACCATCTATATGTATATTTTACTTGTATGCATATATGCATATTTGCGTGTGTATGTGTGTGTGTGTGGGTGTGTGTGTGAGTGTGTGTGTATTTGAGAAATATAAATCATAGACATTAAGACGAACGACATTTAAAGAATGATATTTGACATGTAAATTATTGGCTTAAAGCTTTAATTCAGAATGTCATTAATATTTCGGACTTTAGACCTTTATGAGAAAGGAGAAAGACAGAAGCTAAAAAGTTATGATATAGGGAAAATTTCAGCAAACATATAAACGAAGAAAGGTTTAGAAAGTAATTTTTACTCCGGATATATGAATGCATTGATATATGTATATGGTGTATTCTTGTTTGTATATGTGAGTGTTTGCGTGTTTGTGTATTTGTGTGTGTGTGCTTTGGTACATATATAATATACACGCGTGGAGGCGCAATGGCCCAGTGGTTAGGGAAGCTGACTCGAAGTCATAGGATCGCAGTTTCGATTCCCAGACCGGGCGTTGTGAGTGTTTATTGAGCGAAAACACCTAACAGCTCCACGAGGCTCCGGCAGCGGATGGTGGTGAACCCTGCTGTACTCTTTCACCACAACTTTCTCTCACTCTTACTTCCTGTTTCGGTTGTGCCTGTAATGCAAAGAGTCAACTTTTTCCCACTGTGTCACGCTGAATATCCCCGAGAACTACGTTAAGGGTACACGTATTTGTGGAGTGCTCAGCCATTTGCACGTTAATTTCACGAGCAGGCTGTTCCGTTGATCGGATCACCTGGAACCCTCGACGTCGTAAGCGACGGAGTGCCAACAATATACACGCATATATATTTGTCTGTACCTATGCGTCTGACGCACACACATACTACACATGTTTGAAGGAACCCTACAAATTACAACGTCATCCTTTCCTAGATAAAACTTAATTTTTCACCCTCACCTCATTCACTCACGCTACATACTGCAATATACAAATACATACCTTGAATCTACCTTTCTCATCCACTTTTTAGTAAGCTCACATCCTGACTAGTTCTTTGATTCATCTTCTCTCTTGACTTTTAATGCCAGCGTGTCACAATGGGCATCACCCTACCTCATGTGTTACAACATAGTAACCAAATCATTGCGTCCACCCTTGTTTTGTCATTTGTGTTTTCGTGCATTCTCTCCTATTATTCGATTATGGTACGTGTATATTTTCCCTATTTTTTCTCTTGTAACTCATATATTGTTCACGTATTTTTTTCCTATTTTCCTAAGTTTTGTTGAGCAACTTTTCTATATCATTCTTGTCCCTACACCACATTCCCCTCTTATCATCCTTGAACCATTATCATATTATTGTTATTAAATTATATTTTTATTCAATTTATTTATTAGATAATTTTATTGTATTATTACCGTATTATTTTCGCTCCGCTATGTTATCGATTTCTCACAATTGTTATGAAAATGTTCATTATTTCCAGCATTCTTCCCTTTTTTTCTCAACCTCATCTCACATACAATGAATAACTAATTCCCTCCCTTCATTAACAACCCTAAGCCTTTAGTGATCTTTCTTTTTATTCATTGCTTTTTTTTATTAAGTTCCACTAATGTTTTATTATTAATTATGGTTTTAATTTCATCAATGAGTTTCAATATTTTATTATATTTTTTATCAATAATTTACTCTAAGTGCTAAGAAGTTCCAATAATCTATAATTATTTTCATAATTTTACCAACCCACAAATTCACAATATTTTACATTTTTTTAACACATCATCTTTCCTTTGATTTTATTTTGTTATTTCATTACCTTCTTTGGCACTACTAGTCACAACCACGTGATATAAAGACTTATGCGCTTAATAATAATTGTTACTATGGGTAAAGGAAAGAAAAAAATAAGAAAGCTAGCTTACATAATATATCAGCTAGATAACAAAAAATAATACCACTTTTTATATGATTATTTCTTCAAAATATCGTGACCCCGAAAAAGAAAAACGAAAAGATTACATTTAAGCAGAGTCAGACGTTTGAAAAATCTTTTGCAGATACATAGGGTGTTAATGGTTTCTTAAGACAGAATTTGAGTAGAGATAAAATGCACATATTCCGACCTTACATGATATATAAAGTAAATATGTTTCATAAATGTTGATAAAGTTCTCCGTAAATTGACCATAGTATTTGTTGCTGACCAAATAATTTATCAGATATTACGTAACATAATTAATGTACATATGCAATAAAGAGCTTAGATTGATTGAATTTTGGCGGATGCTATGCAACATGCTTTACACTACATGTTTAAAATGCTCAAAATCCAACAGTTAACTTATATGACGGTAGAATTCGTAGTTGTGTGCTTACTGTCGCTTAGAATTTATCACATAAGTTGAATTCCATAATGAAGGCATGTTCTTAATGTAGTATGTTTGGGATTCTATGCTAATACTGATAGAAGGAGATGATATATCTACCTTAATAATGACAGAGAAAGAGACAGTAATACCAGCAGAGAAAGAGAAGATACTCTTCATTAATAACTGGCAAAGAGAGACAAAACACACTACATCAATTACTGGCAAAGACAGAAAGAGAGAGAGAGAGGGGGGCAGAAGTGAGACAGAGAGACAAGATGAACTACATAAGTGTTTGCAAAGACAGACCAGTCAGTCCATCATCTTCAGTGACTTTAGTTACAAGGTGTGTGTAGACCCAAGATTACCAGCAAACATTATTTGCCAATACCGTAGCGTTTGGGCCACGTATAATATCCTGGTGTTCCTGCGATAGTCACGGCGAGTTTAATTGCACCATTTGATAACAACATGTCAGCACTGTCACAACACACTGGTGCAGTTGTCAAGTATAATTAACCACCTGTGGTATTTTTGGCAGATAACATACAAAACAAAAATCAATATTTTGTATAAATTTCAAGGGTGTTACCATCTAAAGTTCAACAATATCGAATAGTAAAATAAATTTGAAAGCAAGTCAGTGACGTCAGTTTACAAGTGTTATACGATATTCTATCCGAAATGAACGTATACTAATGAGTATATTGTAACATTTATTTCATTGTCCTATATTCGATTATCGTATTGAGATTTAACTCTTTCTATTTAATATTTCCCTTTGATTTCTTCTTTCTGTAGGACTTTCTACTATTTCTACAAACTCGTCTCTCTTCCTCTACACTCTCTTCACTTCATCCCCCCTCTCTCTTTCACACACTCTGTCTCTGTATATATATATATATATATATATATATATATATATATACATATGTCAATGTAGGATACACGCCGCACAATTTATATATATGCTTATAATTTATCAAAAGTCACGCATATTTGCTAGCTGGTTATAAGTGAGTGTTGCAGAGGTGTATTGTAGTTACTGGGTACATGTGTGTCAAATCTTATCATTTCACAGTGTCAAGCCAAGAAAACCGACACTATAAATCCCTAAATATACATAACTAATCGACTGCAAGAGCTCACATGATATCCATTTATACTTCGATTGATCTTTATGGCTAGAACGATATCTCTTATTATGTGTAATTAGAGGGAGAGAAGCGGAATTTGCGTTTGTGATTTTTGTGAAGAGAGCGAGGTGCGCCCGACAGCGATAAAGAGAGATTATAAAATGTGACAGTGAAAAAGAGAAAGTATTAACTCTAAATAAAAGAACCATTCACCAAAACAAATATACACTCGTACATATATATATATATATATATATATATATATATATATATATATATATATATATATATATATATATATATATATATATATATATATATATATACATATATATACATATATATATATGTAGTTTCATATGCGTATATGTGTGTGTATGTGTGTGTGTATGTGTGTGTGTGTGTGTATGTATGTGTATGCATATAGTGTTAGCAGAAAACTCAGAATAAACTGACTTAAAATTGTTTCCTTATCATTTTCTTTTGTTACGCTTGTTTTACTCTTCATTTTGGGATTGTTTACGGCAACGGTAACAATTATAAGATAGCGGGCTCGATAGACGGATAGAATAGAAACCATGGAGAGACTCTGAAAGAATTTTAGACATCTCCAGGGATTTGTGGTATCTTTTAAAGTAGGCTATAATACCAATGAAGTAAACCAGTGTATTTATTTATATAGAGGTATATTTATGCCACTAATCTGTCCTTTGTCTTTATTCTGTCGACCGCAAACACATTCCCTTAGGATCGAAAGTTATTTGATTGAATCATGAAAATTGTTCTTACACTACTTTCTTTTTTCCCTCTTTATCATTCTTCCTTTCTCTATGGTATTTGATTTGCATTCACAAGGAATGTATCTGTATTGATGCATTTGAAGATGCTTTAATTATATCTACTTATTTGACATCATTTACAATAGAAGCAACATAAAGTTACTTTTCAAACATAGTAGTATAATCTAAGGAGAGATTTAAATAGCCGAAAGGGTCTTAATGTTTCCCCTCTATCCTCTCAAACCACCTCTCTTTCCCCTTTCATTTCTCTATCTGTCGTATCTTTTTTGTTTGGCAATTTGTACGTTGAAGCTAATTACATTATATGGCAGCTATTCTAAGAGAAAGATAAAAATATGATGAAACTCATAAAACTTTATTTCTCCTTTTAAGACGTTTCAAGTCGATTTAGATAATAAACTAGACAGACTGAAAGAATTTACAATGAAAACTGCAAGCAATTATAAAGCAGAAAATCGAATATAATACAGAACAATATATTAAATAAAGTTTTATATATATAAAAAACAATAGCAGGGCTATAAATTTGTGGTCTTTCATCGAGAATATAGAAAAAATACTCTTCTCATGATTTGAATTGTTGGTGACCGCTGAGATATTTTGATTTAGATTATGAATGAAATAATATATTAAAAAAAGTTCATACAAAGACGAAATAAAGAAAAGAACATATGGGTATAAATAAAAAAAACCCCAGCTTACTTATATAACAAAGATATAGAAAATGGTGTGTTGGTTGGTCTGTATGTATCTATAATGCATCGATTCTGACAACATTTAACTACAGTTCCACGACTCTCTCACAAGTTTTCAATACTGGAACCGATAGTCATAAGACAATGCATATAATTTTAATATTGCTTTTTACTTAGGGTGACAATGGTCTAACAATCTTTTAGCAATGTTTTATGATAACTTCGGTTCAGTGTATAGGATATCTAAGATGTATTCTGCACTATGTGTATCTAGATGTTAAGGAATTAATGAAGAGTTCTAATCGTTGACAAGGAGTGTCCAATATTAATCTGTAATAACATCTTCCAAATTAGAGGTCAATTTTTATATCCATATTTCACATCTTTAAATTCAAAAGACAGGAACATATCCCATCGGTAGCTAAGTTCATCTGGCAATCTCGTGGAGAAAATTTTAGACTACTGAATTTCCTGGCCTATTTCAGTTAGAGTCTGTCTATACAGGAGAAAGCAAAGGAAGTAGCTGCGATGTGTATTCGGGTGTGGCGTTGAATGTCCTTATTTGCAGGTCTAAATTAATTAATAAGTTATTAATACGATGCTCCCACCCGTTTGAAAGTTTTCTTAAAATTTCAACACAAAAATCGCCATAGCTAATTAATTTAACTTGATTCAATCAACATTAAGTTTAGAGTTCACCTCTATTTGATTCGCACACCTTACTCGAATTATCTCTTGCAGAACCAACGAATTTCGCACTTCTTAACTAATGTATAACTCGACCTTTATCTACTGTCCCCTCTTTCAATTTCAATATAATCATATGAGACATAAGATTATCTAGAAGGCTATAGAGCTGGGGAATTATTCTAAGATATCACCAGTACACCATTTTCGTTTCTTCCAGCCTTCATCTGCGTCTCAATTTTTCTTTTTTAAATTGACCCTCCAGTACTGCTACCTCTGTGATGATTGTAGTAGTCTGCCGTTTTATTCTAAGTCGATATATGTGAAATTCCCTTCTCTCTGTTTACCATGCATACAATACAATTTGTCACTTCTTGATCAGTAGGCAATCGCAGCATTAGCAAGTTTCTACAACATCAAAGGAACTAATTCGATATATCCGTCAGCTACTTTGTCCAACTACCAAGATATCTTCACTGAAATGGATGCATGTTTTAAAAATTTTTCACTTCGATATTCCACAACATAACATTCTAATTATATTTCCTGAAAGTTCGCAAAATTGTCCACAGTAACATTAGCTAATAATTTGTCTATTTGCAAAAGTTGTTCACGGATGAAATACTTCCACTACCAAGCGAAGCGATCACCACAGTTGATAATACTGTAGCTGAATACTTGAGTTGATATACTTGACTTACTCCCTCAACCGAAACTACTGCCCTTGTGCCAACATTTGAATTTAATATCATAGAACACCATCTAAATTTTTTCATCACTTTACAATATATACATTAAAATTATGTGAATAATTTAGATTGATATATTGTAAATATATTGATTAGTCATAACTGGAATGCATTAGTGTTATTTTCTTTCGTTGTAGAGTATTGAAATGCAGATAGTGCATATAAAAATATAACATTATTACACTGCTAAAGTTGTTGTGTTCGATAACATAAAATAAGTTTATAAAATTTTAGAATATTTGTTTCAGCAAACCTATGATTAGAGACGTGGGTACGTTTTGTTCCCTCCAACAGCACCGAATAACCATTGTTGCATTAAATAAGACAGATTATTACCGTCATTACACTAAGTTTCAGGTAACCATATTTCGATGTGATTGAATATTCCAATTGCCGGCTTATAGTTATTCAACATTTCATCATCGATAATAATAAAGATTGTACTGTTGATTAATTAGGGGGGTACAAGATAATTTGAGAAAATGCATGCAAGAAAAAAGCAAAAACAGGGAGAAAATTGGGAAGGAGTAAAGAGATTCAGATGCTTACGGAGCGATGGAGAAATATATCTTTTATTTTATCACAAGGGTTAAAAAAAAAAGAACGTATGAAAAAGGCAGTGTTTATTGAAATTAGAAACGAAATCGAATGTATGACAAGAGGCAGAGAGATTGAGGAAGCATAACAAAAGACAGAAGGGAAATAAATATATCGAAGAAATGATATACTTGTAATAGACCAGTGTACCATTGCTTCATAGACTGTTGGCATTATGACATATAACTGATTGTGCGGACTGGGAGGAAGAAACAAATAACGAAGAAGAGAGGATACAGAAGAAAAGCAAGAAACAGTAAGACAAAAATGTATGCATATATATATATATATATATATATATATATATATATATATATATATATATATATATATATATATATATATATATATATATATATATGAGTGTGCGTATGTGTATATCTCTGAATGTGAATACATGAGTGTGCATGTGAGGTGATAGTTATCGCGGAAGCAACTAAAGGACATTTAAAAATTAAAATAATATGAAATCGAATAATATTATAAAAGTGTTTATTAAGAATAAAAGGAAAATATACGAATATGCAATATAATAGCAATGAAATTAGAAAGAATTTATAAAATTACAGGAAAAATAATAAAACATAATAAACTTACTTCAAAACAACATAAAAACAATTCAATGCAAACATTAAAAAAAATTACGATAAATGTATTAAGAATGTAATAAAATAAAATATAAAAGAAATACAAGAAAAATACAAAACAATTAAATAAAATGAAAAGTAAAAACTCATAAGCAATACGAAGACATAATAAAATTCAATAAAAGTACAGTAAAAACAACAAAGATGCAATAAACATTAAAATACTATAAATAATACACAAATGTAATGACTACAATATTAATAAATTTACATCATAAATACAAGTATAATAAACCTACTAAAATGACATTTTAAAAATACGATAAAAAATATGTACAAAAATGTACCATAAAATGTGTATTTGATATTATACGAAAAATTGAGTACATTTTCCTGTAATGGGAAACGAGCCGTCATAGTATTGATGGCTCGTCTAAATAATATAGGTGGAGAGTGAAGGAGATAATGGGTATAAGAAATGTAGCAGTTAGAGGAGAATAATCTTGAGAAAGGGAAAATACTAGTAAATAAGAGAAAGAAAAGGAAAAAAAAACAAAAAACAAAAGAGGATAAACAAAAGAATGCTGAACAGGAAAGTGACACTTGTATTTACCTTAAAGTGAAATAGCTGATTGGTATTTAAAAAACAATAAATTTATTGCATTAAATTAAGATGCATAATTTCAGTTTATTCTTATTCTTCTGAGAAGTAATTTTGAAATATATTTAGCAACACAGGAGCATTAGAAAACGCGTTAGAATAAGGGTTATGAATAAATGGAATGCATGAATAGCGCCCTGAGAATTTTTATGGAAATTCAGGGAAATTCCAAGCAAAAAATTAAGGTGCAATTTATCTGTTGGTAGAAAAGAGTATTTTGGAATAAATTTGTTTATTCTTTAATTCTTTTACTTGTTTCACTTATTGAGTGTAGCACCACCTTTAAGGGTTTTCGTCATATAAATCGATGCATGATTTATTTTTTAAGCCTAATGCTTATTCTATCATTCACTTTTTCCAAACCTTTAAGTTACGGGAATCTAAACGAGTCAACACCGGTTGCCGAGCGGTGATTTTTGGGAAAAAATGATATACACACATTAATATATACATACATACATCATATATATATATATATATATATATATATATATATATATATATATATCAAATATAAGTAAGATTCAGTTGAATTAGGTACTTAAATTGAAGCATCTCGTTAGGTTGGAATAATATACACGCACAGCAATATTATGTAAATATCAAACTTGGTACTCAAATACCGGCCGAAAGATATTCATGTAGTGTAACTAGACAGTTAGACCCTGTTGAGTAAAGAAATCTGCTGTTGAGCTATTCAGACAATATTTACGAAAGGCAGATTCTGAGAAATGTGAATTTAATAAAATGAGTAACAGCAAATGTAAAGGTTATGGTCGTTTCCAACGACTCCTTTAATTGTTGAATGCAAACATTACATCATTATAAAGAAACAGTTTTCGTCATATGTATTAATGAACTTCAAAATAAAGGACATTCAAAATAATCTATCATAGTTTAAAAACTTCAGACCAAACATTTACAGTGATTCTGATGCTATTTCAGTTGATTCTCTTTTATTTAAGACTAATTGTCAACACAAACCGATATGACATTTCTGCTCAAAACAGGTTGTATAAAAGCTGATTTTTTTATTAATAACATACAGTTGATAGGACAACGTCATTGCCTTCCCGGAATGAATACAAAAAATACTAGTGAGGTCGCGAAGTCTCTGAAGATTTGACTTGACAGTCAAATTGTAACAATTTTCCTATATGATTCATAGCTATGAATGAAATGTACGTAAGATGTACGTCAATGAAATGTACGTAAGATGCCGTAGCAAATATTCACCTGTTTCGTTTTACTTCCAAGGAGTAGGAAGAGAGAGTGAGAGTGAGAATGGTTGAGAGAAGTAGAGACAAGGAAAAATAGGGAGGGAATGAGAGAGAGAGAGGAGAGTAAAAGAATAATAGATCGCTTCAGCGAAAGCCAAGTGTAAGCAGAACACATGCAGCTGGCAGCTAAAATAAGGAACCCATTATAGACTTCTATTATTTAAGTATTTTAGAATACCCGTGAGGTTTCCTTTTAGTTTCACACTTCTATTCACGAAAATGATATGGAAAATTTACGAAAAAGGAAATTATTTCTCTGTTTTTTTTTTAACTTTAAATATATTACTTTTTCACGAAAAACAGAAACCATCTATAGTTCTGAAGATTACAGTGTCTATTAAAGAAATTTACAGATAAGATGTGAACTTTGCAGCTCTTGATTATCTGATCGTCAAGGGTAATAAAGATGCGAAACAGATGTCTACTTTAAAACTTGTACCATATTAAGTCGAATAATTATTATCAAACTCACATTAGAGACACGATCTTATCTCTCCATCTATCTATCTATCTATCTATCTATCTATCTATCTATCTATCTATCTATCTATCTATCTATCTGTCTATCTATCTATCTATATCTATCTATATGCATATATATGCATTCATAAATACGTATAATGATATTTATAAACACAGACATATATATATATATAAATTCATATATGAGCATTCATCGGAATATGTGTGTGTGTTTGTGAGTGTGTGTGTGTGTGTGTGTGTGTGTGTGTGTGTGTGTGTGTGTGTGTGTGTGTGTGTGTGTGTGTGTGTGTGTGTGTGATTTTATAGACACTACGACGGAAATATTGTTAGTGTCCTTGCTGATTATGTAGTCTGTTTCGATCTTACGGCGAGGAATCATGTGAAACCTTGTTATTATCAAAAGCCTCACAGTGATACATACAATCTGTTGAGAAAATGCGTATATGAAACGGTGATGCATCTCGCTGAATAACTATATCTGCAATTCAATGGTATGTCTTATGATATACGCCACTTCTAATTCAGAACTATATTGCGGGTTAAATATATGTGCCAATTAGTCCATATACCACTGGGAAATTCCCACGTGTGTACTAGTTTGATTGATCAGATCCTTAGCAATATGCATAACCAGAAATTAATATCATATTTATATTTCGAGATGATTATCTGCAGCTTGCAAATTAGCTAGTTAAAAATTCCCTATAAGAGGTAAAAGCAGTAACTATACTGAGAAATAATACTTACTGCCGCTTAAACATGACTATTCCGTTGGAACCGTGGATGACAAAAAACAAGTCGAAACCGTACGGTCTGGTGGTCTTGTAGTTGGAGGACGGTAGGCGTTCACTCATCTGGTGACAACATACATCAGGAGCAGATAGCATCGAAAAACCAGCTACAACAGGCGTTCACAACTGAACAGACTGACCTACAAATTAAGCGATCTACACTTTCAAACACAAATACAAACATACATATATGTTTATAGACACACACACACACACACACACACACACACACACACACATATATATATATATATATATATATATATATATATATATATGTGTGTGTATATATATGAATAGGAATAGATTTTCTGAGAATCTCACATATGTGGACGAACACCGGACCCCTTGACCCTACCCCAAAAGAATTAGGAAAAGGAAATAATCTGGTATAAGCTCGCCCCGCCCCCAATGTAACCTAGATATTTGTACCATAGTAGCCAGGGGCTTCCTGTCGTTAACACAGAAACATTTCCCCAGAAGCCATAAGTATTGCAAACTCTTAAAACCCCTTAATGTGAAGGTAAGCTACTCCTGCTTAGACAACATCGCACTCACCAGCAGACGTAATATCGCATCTATACAACCCCCATCCCAACCTGGGACTGCTGAAACTTTACCACCTGACGTCTAGGAGGATCCTGCCTCTGAATGGATGTAGTATACAGCGCCACCCATACACCACCCGATGGCATTATCAGGCACTATATGGGCATGACAGCCAATGACTTCAAGAAAAGATTTTGCCTGCACTTGTATTCATTTAGATCCACGGAAAAAAAAAATACCGCATACCTGACACACTTACTTTGGAAACATCGTGATCTCCGAGACGAAACACCCAGTATCAAGTGAACTATTATCGACAGTGCGATATCATATTCACTCGGCACCCCCAATTGCCCTAAATAAATAAATAAACTATATATGTATGTTCAACCAACTAAATAATAACTAGGCTCGAGATTACTTTCAGCGTGATATGACCATATATACATATATACATATATACATACATACATATATACATATATACATACTTACATACACTCACACATACACACACACACGCACAGACACACACACACACACACACACACACACACACACACACAAACAAACACACATACACACACACATATATATGTCGATATTTTTGGCAATAAATTTGACGAAGTAAACTGAATAAGTTCCTTATAAGGTCACAGAGTAGAGTACAAAAACGCAAAAGGATTAAGGATTCTGCAACCAGATTAAGGACGTTTGAGACAGATTTATTAATACCAAAATTCTCCGATGGATATTAATCACATATTTTACAGACTTAAATTCTAAAGAGACATTAAATTCCATCCTCTCTTTATCTAAGCATACATACATACGCACATATACACACACACACACACACACAAACAGATTCACAAAAAACACGCACACACAAAAACACACAAACAAACACAAGCACACACACACACACGCACATATATGAGACAGGTTTCTTTTCAGTTTCCCTGCACCGCGTTCACTCACAATGCTTTTGGTTAGCCCGAGGTTAAAGTACAAGTTACTTGCCAAATGTACAACGCAAGGGGACTGAACCCGAAACGATATGGTTGGGAAATAAACTTCTCAACACACAGCCGTCTCTCTCTCTTTCTCTCACTCCCCCCCTCTCTCTCTCTCTCTCTCTCTCGCTCTATTCATCTATCTATCTATCTATCTATCTTTCTATCTATCTATGTGTATATATTAATGCACATATGAATGCATTATTGTACACATATACATTTATATAAGTAAATATATAAACATACTATATATATATACATAAGTATATATACATATGCACATATATACGCATACAAACACACATACACACACGCACACATACACACGTATATATATATATATATATATATATATATATATATATATATATATATATATATATATATATATATATATATATACAAACATTTATCTCCAAAACTTTTCACAATCATGCCTATATGTATATACGTATATGAAAATATGTTCAATTAAACACGTATCAGAAAGAAATGCCGCAGAGCAACAATGACTCACTGCAAGATAGCAAAGGAAATAAATATAGCAGCTGAATGAAAATATTTAAAGGGGCACACCAGTGATTGCTCATTGTTTGTTCAATGTCGTGAGTGACTTTGTAATTATACAACTAATATCATCACGTTGAGTGCACTAATTATAGAACAGCTCACAGCTATTGTAAATCATGATAAACTGGGATTTCTTTCATTGGAAGAGTTTGCAGGATGTGTATATATATGCATGCGTGTATATTTGTGTATGTGTGTGTGTATTTGTGTATATAAATACATTTCATACACACACACAGGCACATACTCATACATACACGTACACGCACAAGTTCAAATGACCAGCTAGAGCAGTTCAAAGCATCGGACACTGTCCAGAGTTTTGGTTTATGGAATATCAGCAATAATTGTCAATCGGAGAATGACCTTGTCCTGGAGAAAAACCGCGATGACAACGAACATCCAGGAATGTCGGGTACCCAAGCGTGCCCTACCAGCTACTCCCAAGTGATTTGGCGTACTACCAAGTACCAACGGAAGTAGTCAGTCTCAAAATGTCCCACATGGATTCACTGATAATAGACTTCACCATGGAAAATTTCACGAGTAATTAATTCACAGCTATTATAAAAATGCATTATGACAGGGTTCAGAAGTCGTGGCAGCCATGCAACCACTGCTAGCGGTAGACGGGAATCAGTCAGGAGGTTTCAAAACTGATGGAAGCAGGGGAAATCCAGTTTGCAGGGCATTCATGGATGACGTAATGGTTATAACACTATCAGTCGAAGAGACACAGTGGATATTGAGCTTACTGGAAAAGATAGCCACGTGATCACGCCTTAAATTAAACCTAACCCAGCGAAATCTCGGAGCCTGAATATCCGTAAAGGAAATCTGACAAATTGCACCGTCAGCATTCAGGCCTCTGGCATTCCGACAGTCCAAGAAAACAGATTTCGCTGCCCTTGGAAAAGTTACGATCGTAGTTATAAGGATATTGGCAATGCTGAAAACAGCAAATCCCGAGTCTAGGTTCAAAGTAAACACTACAATGCTTCTGACTGAGGATGAGAAAATCAGACGCAGCAACAAGACCATAAAGTGAGGCAGAAAGTGGAAACTTCAGTAAGGTGTAAAGGAAGCAGAGAAATACTGAAAACATTTGTTGGAGTAGTCGGTCAAGGACGGCTAGGATTGACTTTCCAATTACAGAACCAAGAGGAGAAACAACACCAACTCTAGGAGAGAGCTCATAGTGCAAGTGCTTCGTGATACAAATGAGAAAGATCAATTTGGAGAAAGCAGAATGGTTTGCACACCAGGTTCAATGGACATTGTGGGACCAGGCTTTCGATAAGGCAGATGCAAGTAAAGTCATGACAAGTTTCTTGCAGAAATTGCCAATTAGACTCATTTGCAATGTGTGAAAGCTAACAAATACCAGCCACCACCACCACCACCACCACAACAACAACAACCACCATAGGGTATCAAATTCCTAAAGGAATCTAACTAAATCATGCAAGTGAACCTGAAGGGCAGACTTGTCTTTCTAGATGAGATAGTGGTAAATCACTTAGAGCAGACATATTCCTGCTCTTCAGGAATACAAAATTAATCACCGTGGTCTAACTCATTGTGATCTGGGAAAACAGAAACGATATGTCCCTGCATGTAAAGAAATTGAAACATCAGAACTTAGTCGTCGAAGTCCCTGTCAAGGAATGGCATACAGTCTCATTCTCCATTGAAGTCGACTGCCATGGCTTTCCATCCGCGTGAGTAAGCTCTTTCCGGCAGGGGACAAGTCTGAAACCCAGACAACTGAAGAAAGCCATCCGGGAAGTTGGCCCAATATCTGAAACTAGCTCAAAATGGTTACGTTTGATAATAATCCACAATTCTATAGGTGAAGACTAGCTCAGTCCTCACTGCTACAACCAGGTAAAGTGTACAGGCTAAGGGCCGAAATGTCTGTGACCCCGAGATACCTACTGATGATGCAGAAGTGTTTCTAGTATTACAATAGATTAAGAAGAGCTTTAAAACCACTGAGCAGCTCCTCCATTGTCTTCGTGGGGTAAAACATCTCTGATGTTCCTTTCCTATATATATATATATATATGTGTGTGTGTGTGTGTGTGTGTGTGTGTGTGTGTGTGTGCGTGTGTGTGTGTGTGTGTGTGTGAGAGAGAGAGAGAGAGAGAGAGAGAGAGAGAGAGTGTGTGTGTGTGTATAATCAACTTTTTAGACATTCACGTAGTCCTAATTAAGAATATTTCTTTATAATTTCATGACAATAACCTTATGTTCACGTCATTAAAAATGAAATGTCCGATTTTCTTATGCACCAAATTTGAAGTTCTGTTGAAATATCTGAATCACTATTGTTTCTCCCAAATATATATCGTGCATTGATTAGCACTCATTTATTGTTCACTTATTTCCTCAACATGCTATAGTATTAGTTACGTTAACACTATTGAATGTTAATGCTCTAAGCCAGTGATTCCCAAGGTGGGGCGTACGCCCCACTGGTGGGGCCTGAGAAAATTCAGGTGGGGCGCGGGGCATAGACGTGGGCTGTGAAAATATTTGTACATGACGAGCGGTCATCGCAGGCACAACCTTAGATTCCGTCTTTCCTTTGAAGCCTCCACATCGGAAACTCTCGCACCCCAGCGAGACAAAGAAGATCCCGCACTGAGCAATAAACTTACGCGCATCCCTATACATGTAGCATGAATCACTACTGGCAGTAAATGATGCATGAAATTTTCATCGATAGGAACTGTCTCCTCAAATTAAAAACTTGTGCTGTATGCATCAGGCACAGGGTTCTCACTAAATTAGTCGAGCTGACCGTCAAATAATTGAACTGAAAAAACGTGTTTCTTTATTCTTCATAAATTGAAATTTTTTAAAAACATGAGAAATCGTAATAATTTTATCGATTCATTGGGTGTTATGCACTTTTAGTGCCTGTTGTTTCAATTCTCAAGCTATTTTTTTATTTTGAATACAATTTTTTAATTTTTGATTTTTTTCAATTGTAAGTAGGCCCACATGTACTTGTAAATGTGAGTGGACATGGGAAAAGGTGGGGCGTAAAAACTTTTGCTATGAAAAAGTGGGGCGCCGGGAAAAAAGGTTGGGAAACACTGCTCTAAGCACTTTGTTAACTTAAACACTTTTAACTTTCTGTAACAGATTATAACATGACTTTTGTGTAATTTAGCGATAGTCGGAAGTCAACAGACAGGTATCTTCAACTAGTAGCTACAATTTATCAACTACGTACCTTATAGTAAGGAAAACAAATATTCCAAAGACTACAAATAATGAAATGGCAAAATTGTGTTGATAATTTATGTGCATACTTTGATTAACAGTATTGTCTTTTGTTGAGATAAAGTAAAAGTTTCAGTTCAAAATCGGACATTTCATTTTTTATGACCTGATATATTACCTGCTATATATGGCAGATCTTTAATTGCATAAACAGCTAAAAAATAACTGATTTGTCTGTTCCGCACTTATAGGAATAGTTAGCACGATATTTGTATGCTGACTAGGTTAAATAACTTTGCAGTTTTAGTAATGAAGGGAGGTCAGATGTTTATATCTGTTCTTTTGATAATACCAAAAACATATTAAATCGAGAAGAGATATCATTAACTAACGATACAGTAGGCTGATATATAATAAAAACAGAACTGATAAATCACAACTAAATATACGAATGAAGTATTTGTAGGACGCATAGGACAAAATATATATTGAAGGAATGCTATTTCATTATTCATTGCCAGTTTTGTGATACTTTGCGCCTTTTCTAAAGTGGACAAGGACAAAGCTAAACGAGTGATGTGTTTTTGACCCACAACAAATCGTGTTTCGTGATGCACATTTAAAGATTGGAAGCATTTAGCTTATATAAAATATAAATCTGAACCCCCAGCTAAGATATCATAAAGACCACGATTCTAAATTCTGAACAAGACATTAACTATGATAACCTAATTAAATCATATTTCTTTCCTTGATTAAGATATTACTGACATTTTCGTCAATGAAATATGTCGAGCAGAACTCCAATTCGATTGAAACGTCTCTAAATATTAATACACGTCTCAGTTTCGGACAGATCTATCCGCCATTAATTATCCTTTAATTTCAATTGGAAGAACAGAAATTCCACTTTAATATGTTTCATCTTTATTAGTGTGGCAATATGATACACCGTAGATTAAGGTGACTGAATATAATCAATATGTCAGACAGCAAAGTTTATGCATCCTATCCACAACATTGTTCTTATAGAAAGGTATCGTCTTCAACAAAGTTTATTCTTCTACAGTAAGTGTTAAGACGTCCTGTTGAAATGTCGGAATCACTATTATTTCTCCCAAATGTATATCGTGTATTGTTTAGCGCTCATTTATTGTTCACTTGTTTCCTCAACATGTTATATTATTAGTTAGGTTAACACTATCGAATGTTAATGCTCTAAGCACTTTGTTGACTAAAACACTTTTAACTCTCTGTTATAGGTATAACATGACTTTGGTGCAATTTACCGATAGTTGGAAGTCAATAGATAAGTATCTTCAACTAGTAGCTACAATTTATCGGCTACTTTCCCTATAGTAAGGAAAACGAATATTCCAAAGACTACAGATAATATTTTAAGTTCGAAATGTAATTGACTTGATATATATAGATAATTTACGAAAGGTAGTTTCCAAATTTTTCCTGTAAGTCAAATACATGTTGAAATTTGGGTAAACCTGCATAGAGATAGCAATATAAAGCATAGTAATCTCTGGTGTATACAGGAAATCAGGTCAAAAATTAAATATGTGAAGCATCGAAGGCATATATTACTACGAAATAAATTGCATACACTTCATATATATATTTAATAAATATGAAAGTAAGTAATAGTATATTTTGTAGTACGCAGGCGTAAAATATGTTTCTATGTGCATGGTGGCTGAATGTGCTGCATTTCAGTGATAATGTTAATGGTGAGAGAAATTTCATAATTGATGTCGATATAAATAATATTGAAAGAAGATTGACATTTTGAACATGCTTGTAATTAAATTTATGAATTAAAAATGTAAATTTATGCAAATGTGATGCTGTGTGAAACAGCGTTAACGCAACACACGCCATCAAATATTCTAAATGTACGAACTTCCGAGTAATTAACCATACATTTAAATACGTTTGGACTACATGATGTTCAGAAAGTTTGTTAAAAACGCCATGAAGTTATATATGCATGTGTATGTGTGTGTGTATGTGTGTTTGTGTGTGTGTGTGTGTGTGTGTGTATGTGTGTGTGTGTGTGTGTGTGTGTGTGTGTGTGTGTGTGTCTGTGCTGTGCGTTCACTATAAAACTGGATCTTCTTCTGTGATGAGTTCCGGAGGTAACTACTTCCTTGCAGGAAATGCAGATTAGCCAGCAACATCTAGCTCTTTCGTTCACCAAATGCCACATACCAGAGGAAGTTTGGTGGTTTGAAGTAGCAAAAGTGTAGCAAGGCTAATGGTGGTTCCTTAGCATGGCCACAGCTCTCAAGCAAAGATTATAAATATAACCGTTGTCACCACCTTCGAATCTTAACTCCACACTTGTAATTGTTTAAACTTTTTCTCTCATATATTATACTGTTTTCCTTACTTCGTATCCGTTGATTTTCTGATTTCTTGCAACGCTCACACCTTTCCTTCTTTCACATCACACTCAATTCTACTCACCCTAGATCGCTGAGCTGTACCCTGCACTGCTTGACCACCTGCACCCATCTACTATGGACACAATTCCCCAACTCTTTCTCTTTTCTGAACTCCTTCCCATAGAACTGCCTTCCCAACCGACCCCTAAACCATCTTCTTCTTAGATGGCTAAATATTATTTCTTTTCTACATGAACTAATTTTTCTGAAGATCTACCGTAGTCTACTACTTCATAAATGTTAGCTTGCATGTTTTCACACGTGCATACATGCATAATTAGACATACATAGACTGACAGACATATAGACAGATAGATAAATATACTACGGGTTTCTTTCAGTGTGGATTTGGTAAGTCTAGTCCTATAGAAGAAGACACTTGCTTAAGTTACTACCTCTACGCCTGTTCGCACTAAATACAATAGTGACAACGTAAATTCACGTACATCTTAGCATACGAGTGCTCACACATACATATCCAAATAAATATACACTAGCACATAAGCATCCCCAAATGTACGCATATGTGCTTCTGTGTGTGTATTTTTATGAGAATGGTAAAGATATTTTTTTCACTTTCACAAACACGCTCGTGGTATTAATTATTTTAGTGACACTTATAGAATACTTGTTTAAAGAGGGATATTTAATAATACTAAGTCTAATTAAAAGATAGGTACGGCGTAAATAAGAAGAAAAATTGAACCAACGCTCCCTCTAACAGCATACAATAAAGTATATATATAAAGTACTGTTCCGTGATAGAAAATTCAACAAAAAAATGCACTCCATCTGGTGAGGGATAACTTTTATTTGTTTAAAGGAGACAAAGCACGTCTTTAAATGCTACTGATAGCTTCATATGAGACAGAAACAAGCAGTAACAAGGAAAATGTCACTTGTATTTGAACACTATGCAAATGTTCTTTGAAAAAAACTTTTCTTTTAATTTTTCCAAAACTTAATTGTTTTCTATATTTACATTTGAAAAAATCTCAATGACTGACACCGGAACTGAAATGCTTTCTATAAAACTATTATAGCATTTTCTATCTTGACGTTTTTTTGCCATATATATATATATATATATATATATATATATATATACACACACACACATACATACATACATACATACATGCATACATACATACATACATACATACATACATACATATGTATGTGTGTTTACATATTTATGTAAGTATATTGAAATGTACTAATTAAGCAGAGAATGTGGTACCGCTCTATTTATATCATAGAGTAAATTATTCAATTTGCAAGCAAATGAATTTTCTCATACCTATCTCAAATTTTAGTCGTACGAGTTGCAAGGGCGTGGAATCTGATTAATCGATATAACACACTTTAGACATTTTGATGCGTGCATCAGTCTGTGAGCTAGTACAATCGTTAACACGTCGGTGAAAATACTTCGTGGCTTTTCTTACGTCCGTGTTCAAATTCCATTGATGTTGCCTTTAATCTTTTCGTGGCTGATAAATTAAGTACCAGTTAAACATTCAGGTCCGTGTAATCGATTTTCCCCTTCCCACCAACTTTCTGGCCTTACACCAACATTTCAAATCAATATTTTTATGTGTGTGAGTACAATCATATTTTTATGTTCGTTACTTGCAATTACCATACTTCAATATTTCTTAAGTAATTGTTTCTTCTCATTATTAAGTTACGTTTTAATTGATGTCCTCTAGTCACAAACTATGACAAACTATAATATATTATACGCCCAAAACCTTGTTTTTACTTCGTTAAATCTTTCGTCATTCGCGTTGCTTCTTTTTTTAGAGAGAAAAAAATAGTAATATAAGACCCTTTTAATTCATTCCCACTAAAATATATTAATTTAATTTTATGTATAAATTACATACACACACGATCATACACTCACAACTACACGCACGCACACATCTATATACGCACATATATAAACATTAGGGTATTTCAATTTTATTTCATTTTGAATGTGCGAACAATTATACATGCGGCTGGTAAAATAATTTGATCTGTTCATTTTTATTCATATTATCTCTTGTTATAACAGTAGCTGTGTATTTCTCAGTGTTGCAATCCCCATACATTAACTCTATCAACGTTCTAATCCCTTCTCGCTCCTTCCTCGGCTGTGTGGTAAGAAATCTGATTCCGAACCTGCATTGAAGAGCTGTGCGGCTTTGAATCCTAGGTTATTGCAGGATCTTGTCCTGAATTTAGATAGATTGTATAGTTCCTTCGGTACTGTACATTGGCGGCCAGTACTGGCATTTGCATAACCCTCAAAGCGAAAATTAAGTACTAACCCTTCTAGTGTTAGATAATTACATATTAGACAATTGCATATCTGTAGATAATTAGATATCTGTCGCACCCATACTCCAGGGAATAAAGTTGCAGTTTTTTAGTCTCACTCTGTAGCTCATGCGCTACAATCTTTCAATCTTTTTAGTGTAGTGGTGACCATAACTGGGAGCAAAGTAAGCCCATAACTGTAAAACGAGGTGGGAAAAAAATAGTACTCGAATACTGGAGGAAGATTAACATGCTTTATTATTATTATTAAAGCTGCAAAAACATCTATCACAATAAACTGCTACTCAATATTTGTTTTTTTTTTTTCTTGCACGTTGGTAGAGAGAATTGTTTGTTTCGCCAATGTAATTTTCCTTGCAGATCATGTTTGCATTTACCTTAAGCGAGAATCCGCTCTTGAATTTTAGGTGATACCCACTTTCTAAATATTTAAAGTTGCTCATGTTGTTGCAAGTTCCACATCTGCAATCTCCACATTCTGCTATGGAGAATTCTGATTCATTCTCTGATGTGAAGTTTGCTCTTGTGAGGTGTTTTTTTTTAGATATTTTGGTTGGCGTCTACTGTTATGTATTGGGTTTTTATCAATCAGATTTTTCATTTTGGGGCATTGTAGATGTATAGGTAGGTTTGATTATATGGTGTGAAAGATGTTGACTGCCCCAGAATTGTGCGTATTGATAAATGGAATAGTGTGTTCATTGCTTTTTTCCTTTGGTGTCCTTAGCTGTATGATGCTCAGTTTCATCGCCTTGTAAAATCCATTCTTTATTAATTATAAGGGGTATTTCTGTCGAATTATCTTATCCAAGCAAGCAGGAAAAATAAATCCTACAAAGGGATGAAGGATACTGAAAAATATATTTAAGCAGGCCCTGCTTTTTCATCCTACAGAGTGACTCCCATGTAAATATACAATATACATATTAATACAAAAGTCATCTATGATGTTTGATTAAGTATACATAGAGAACAGATTGAATTATAAACAGTTCCAAATTATTTTTTTTATATTCTGACTTTATTTTCCTAATTTATGAACGTTGTACTAATATTCAATATTCGTGCATGAAAAACATGGAATTACACAGAATATGGGACTTGACTATACAAGTGTAATGGAATATAAATGTTTCATAGGAATTCAAACTTTTATATTTTTCAGAGAATATCGCACCCACCCAACTTTTCTTCTTTCCCATCCTACTACCTAAAATTGACATCCTGAAAGGTCATCAACCCATGTGAGAAATGCGTGTTTATCTACAAATACGTTGGTAGGTATACAATAGAAAGAGAAAAAGAAGGAGAAAAAGAAAATTGTTTTGTAATGAAATTTCAATGGATTGACCGCATCGAATTGAAAAGAAGCCTCTTTCTCTCTCTTAATCTATCTATCTATCTATCTATCTATCTATCTATCTATCTATCTATCTATCTATCTATCTATCTATCTGCCTGCCTGTCTGGCTGGGTGTCTATCTATTAGGTCGTCAAGTATAAAATTTGTAGAAAAGAACAAAAAGTTTTCGAATATTTCATAAATACAAAGAATAGTTTTATTCATCAAAGTATGCCATATATTGTCAATACACTTTTGCCATTTCAGTGGTAGCTTGTCCATTCCGGAACTGTAAATGCATGGCAATGTAGAGTCAATCAAATCTTGGAAGGCCTGTTTAACAGCATCGTCGGAATTAAATGTTTTCCTATCAAAAATGTATCCAAATTCTGGAAAAAGTGATAGTCAGTGGGAGCACGATTGGGTGAGTATGGTGGATGATGAAATTACAGCTCCAACTCCTGGAGTTTCGCCAATGTCATTTTTGCGATGTTTGGTCAGGCGTTATCTTGCAATAAAATAGGTGTAGATGTGCTGACTAGTCTAGGATGTTTTCTTTTTGTAAGTTTATGCATCATTTGGTCCAGTTGGCTGTAGTATACATTGGCCGTGTTTCATGAGCCAGGTTTAACGAAATCATAATGGACCAACGCTGCGCCAGACCACCAAACGCACACCATCAGCTTCTTTTGATGATTTTTGCTTTTCGGACTGTGTTTGATGGCTCATCTTTGTCCAACCATTGTGCTGAATGGTTACGGTTGTTGTACTGGATCCATTTCCCAGCACATGTTATAATTCGATTAAAAAATGATTCAATTTTGTGACGAGAAAGTAGCATAATGTACACTTCCAAACTTTGCTGTTTATGTTTTTCATTGAGTACATGTGGAATCCACTTATCCAACTGTTTCATTTTACCGATATGAAGTAGCTGAGTCAATATTGTTTGCTTGCTAACAACGATCATTCACGGGCACTTTGAGACGGAACTGACTCAACGGTCGCTTTCAGTTCGTCATTATCTACCCTTGTTTCTGGTCGACTGCGTTGCACTTTTGTGAGGTCAAAGCTACCAGAACGAAATTTTGCAAACCAATTTGATACTGTCTGCTGTGTAATAACATCAGAATGAAATACTCCCTTAATATTCTGAATCTACCGTGATGCTCTATTTCCAAAAGAGAACTCATATTTCAACACTGTACGAATTTCCGATTTATCCATCTGTAAAGAGAAATAGCAAAAAACGATTTATAAGTACTTTATAAAGCGAAAAAGGATTTAGAATAAATAGATATGTCGGCTTTCTAACAAAAAATAAAAGTTGGCAAAATATAATAATCGTGCAAAATGAGCAGCTGTCAAAGTTTATCATATATTTTACTACAAATTTCATACTTACCCTAATATCTGTCTGTCTGTCTGTCTTTCCTTTTCTCATCCTGTCTTATTTTTTCACTTTTTCTTGATTTTCTTAAAAATTCTATTTCCACCTCTTTGCTTTTTTCTCTCTTTCATCCTTTTTCCAAAATAAAAATAAAAAACATTTTTTCTTCTCTTCTAAACAAGGCAAAAATGCATCCGATTCATATATATCAACAACGAAACGTTCTGTTTTTTTTTTGTTTTAATTTCGATTTTGTCTTGACGTGTTCGATAAACGAACGAAAGTTATCCAAAATTCTGACTTTTTTTTGTCTGTGTTTGTCCTACATCACTGCTTCGCAATTGGTCTTTGTGTATTTATATCCAGGTAACTTAACGATT
Organism: Octopus bimaculoides; assembly: GCF_046866305.1. Taxonomy (NCBI): domain Eukaryota; kingdom Metazoa; phylum Mollusca; class Cephalopoda; order Octopoda; family Octopodidae; genus Octopus; species Octopus bimaculoides. The sequence goes on along the minus strand of NC_142930.1, from coordinate 15,506,456 downwards.
CCTCGAAAGAGAAAGAGAATATGTACAAGACATTAAAAAGATAACTTCTCTGATCGATTCATTCGACTAAATATGCTTCAAGGTGAAGCCTTAACATGGCCGAAGTCTACCTCCTGAAATAAGTAAAAGATAGAATATGTAAGAGTGCGAAATAAAACCACCGGGAGTGAGGAACCCATAAACATCGTCACAGCATCCTTGTAGTAGAGGGAAACTCTGCAGAAAAACCCAGCTGTTTCACGTGATAACTGATCATCTCGCTTCAACCTATCACCAGGTGCTAATCACAGAGACTCAGAGAGTGGTACTCGTGTTTTACAGATAATTATCACTATATTCCACTAAGGTACAGATATGTCTCTTTAGGCTGACCGCTTTTGTCATTTCATCTTTTGAAAATACTACGGCAATGGAAGAATGGGAACGCGTGCATATCACTTAGAATTGCACAGAAATTTACAACATTCATTTGCACGTATGCTTTAAACCATGCAGATTTTGCAGGATATTGATAACAAAGAAGCACAAGGAGACGATAGTAATCTGTGAAGATGCAGTAATCAGTTATTAATATAAGGATTTGTGCCTTGTATTTCTGGGCAACTGGCTTCATTTCATGCTGTCCTAATCCGCATAGATTAAAATAGAAGCTTAGTGCTAGTGCTAGAGAGAGCTTTTCTTCCTTCAGCTGTATTATCTACTACGTTCCGTTGCGACAAATCTTCCAAGGCTGGAGTGTTTTTATCACTGTTTGTGTCTATATAGGTACCGAAAGTAATTAACGCGAGCAAGGTGCATACTATCTATTCAACATTGTGCATAACTGCCAAATCACTCACATTCAAACTCTGTTTCATTTATCTCTCTCTATCATTCTCTCAGAAAATCTTCTCTGGATAGAACCATTATTAACACAAATCGCTTTATACATATATAACCATTCCAAAACATGCTTACTGATATACGCATTATATTCATCCAGAAAGTGATAAAAGCGCTGCAAAATGCGAACATACATACACACACACACACACACACACACACACACACACACACACACACACACACACACACATGCACACCTTTACGAACAGACATATATAATTACAAATACATGAAAACATACTAACATCCATACATACAAGTGTGTAAGAGCGTGTGTTTATAACAGATATGCGCATACAAAACTGCTCAGCCTACGTTTATTAGGAAACCGCTACTTCTACGGACATAAATTTAACTACGATGTGTGTATAATAACATTGTTATCTTGAGAGACAAAAATATTAACATTATACTCGTAAGACAATCATACGAATATGGGTTCACGCGCATACACATAAAACTATCCTCACACAAACACCAGGATAGAAACACACATAATAAAATATGAAAAAGTCGTTTTCAAATTGAGATTTTTTTGTAAATAATAATCAAAACTAAAAATCAATAGAAATAACGCAGAACTTAATGATAGCAACTGTTTATATCATTCCCTTTCTTTCTCTATCGCATTTTCTGTCTGTTCTACCACTCTTCCTTTTTCTTATTTTTGCAATATCTATTTTTCTTCTGACGTCCATTTTTTTTTTAAACTCTTATTTTGGTTTTTATTTGTCTTGTTATTATGCAATTAGATATAGAACCTGTGGCAAATGAAATTTAAGTGTTTCGATAATGGTAAGAAAAATAAGAGAACAAAATGTAATAAAAATAATTGATGTTAATAATAATAATAATTATGGTATTACGGTAATGTTGCTGCTACTACTACTACTACTACTACTACTACTACTACTACTACTACTACTACTGCTGCTGCTGCTGCTGCTGCTACTACTACTACTACTATTACTACTACTACTACTACTACTACTACTGTATTTGCTAGAAGACAATGGAAGCAGAGACATTGCAAAGACAATTTTCAATATAACGACAACAGCAACGACACAGAAACGTAACCACTGTACATTATTGTATTGAATAATGTATTCTATGCAATAGAATACGTTGTAAGGTTACATAAAATTTGAGTAAACTGTAAAATGAAAGAAACAACAATTAAGGTTATGTTTCTGTATATGTATTGAAACATCCGAGAGCTGCTCGTAGAATTTCCATAGAATGATAGGCTCTCTGATCAATAGAGCAATTCTCTCAAAATATATATCTACTTCTGTTTACAGGTGCCTACTCAGAAGAGACCCTTTCACACAGACCTTCCTTTCTAATCACAACTTACTTTCAGGAAATTTGCTTTAAGGTAGCAGTTCATTCTCTCCTCGCACCGAACTTTTCAAGTGAAGCTTGAAAACATTGATGAGGTGATGGCCGAAGAGGGAGACGTATGTCTCTAACGCTTTCAGTCTATTACACAAGCTCTTTCACTTAGACAACGGGGGGAAACAAAAAGTACTGACAGTCATTCTCATGTAATAGGTAGGGAAGACGGTCTTAAAAAACAACACGGCTGATATCCAGATGCACCCTACAGGTAGCTGCAGCTGTTCGGTGCAACTCCACAAATCAGCAACGCTCGGGCACGGGACCACTGCGTGCAGTTTTCTGCGGGCATGGATCTCGGACAAATCAGACCAACAACCCTTCCATGCCTGTAGAGTTTACCTTACATCATTGACACTTCCAGGTCAAACATTTCTAGATATTCTCTATGGGCCCTGGTTCGAAAGTCTTCTGGAACAGACCAGCCAGTTGATTTTCGTTGACGTCTAGAGTATACTTAAGAACTTTACCATTCTTACCTGACTCTGAACCTCAAAATAACTTTTATGGGGAAGTTCCATCGACCTTAATGGTCGAATGGCAGAGAACTGCGAGCAACTAAAAAAACGCTAGGTGTTAGATTATAATCAGACTGACCATTCTTGGTTCATTTTTATGATGTCACCACTCGTATTCGTTCCCTTTCAGACACTATGACAGTGATATCATCCGCGTTTACTGGGAGGGATCTTCTATATACTATTATGCACGAAATGTCCCACAAAGGCTCTAGTTTCCGTAGAAGCGACCCCAAGGTTTTTAACATACATACGAGATTAATGTAGATAATCTCGACAGACTGAAGGCATTATACTGAATGATCTCGGTCGAGGGCCATTCACACAAACTGCTGCATACAGTGGCATGAAAATACGATGTCGCTGTACAGTGATATGAAACCACAGAAGTCGATTTCAACAGAGCTCATTCCAGGTTCTTAATCCTCTCCCTCTTTATCCTCCACTACCCTTCTTTATCCTCCTCTCTCACTCTCTCCCCTTATCTCCTTCTTCCACTTCACCTGCCCCTCTCCTTACCTCCTTCTTCCCGACCCATTTCCCGCTATATATCACTGCTAATCATAAACAAAACTCACCCTATTGTTATTAAGGCCGATTTGCTGCTATTCGAGACCTCTGGGTGAGACTTGGAACAGCTCGTATGAAACAAAGTCACAGCGACATGCAGTACCAGGCAGTGGCTCTCATGGCTTCTGATCTTAACTAAGTGGAAAGTGTTATCATTTACATTGTTTTGTCTTGGTATAAAATATGGGCTACAGTAAATATTCTGCTCAATACCACAGATTTGCTTTTCAGGTGTTTGGCCTTAACCAGTTGAGCATGTCCCTTGGTGGCTGACGATATGTGCATCTCTGATCATGAGCAGAATTAGTGGGGGAGTATCATTGCTATGTGTTGAGTGGAGTTCTTTGGAGTTTGAATAATTCAACTCTGGAAACATGGGTAATTCTGTGAACATCCTTCAACAACCCTTCTTCAAGGACCATTTGAGTGGGATGAGCTGCTCGCCCTGGAGAAAATTCTTACTGGGCCCCATCTGCAAGGTCATCGACAATTTTGCGTTTTAATGTTTAATGCCTCTTAACGCTCATCAGTGGCTTTCATTAGGCACATCACGCCTTGTTAATTTAAAATATTTCCGTTGAGATTATACGCTGATTTCAAAAACGGAAAAGTGGGAAATTATAGATAATTCAATAGCCAACAAAAGCACTATCTTAATTAGCTGACAAAGAAGACAAGCTCCCCATGGTCGAAGATACAGCCAGTTGGCTGATTTGACTCTTATTTCTAGCAATACTGGTGCTGATTATTGCCCTTGTTCACTTTTGTGACGTATATATTTCTGCCTTTCGGCTATAAAAAGGAGAGTTGAAAATATAATTTTAGCAGAGGGCTGATGTTCTGATAGTGAAGTTAAAGAAAGGCATAGAGAAAGGGCAGAGAGAGAGAGAGAGAGAGAGAGAGAGAGAGAGAGAGAGAGAGAGAGAGAGAGAGAGAGAGAGAGAGAGAGAGAGAGAGAGAGAGAGAGAGAGAAGGAGTGAGAGAGAAGGGAAAATATATCATTATGGTGATGGTGGTGGTAGTGGTGGTGGAGATGGAGGTGGTGATGGACTTGGTGTTGGTGATTGGATAATGAGAAATGCATTTATTAAAAATTGAACTGAGGTATTTATTTATCTGCAGTTTAACGAAAGGTTGTATCAGATGTACAGGATGTCTTGTTTTTATGGGGAAAATGGAAAAATAAGAGTGAATATAAATTGTGCTTAAAGTATATAAATACATACATAAAGTGCATTAAGTAATCTTCGTATTCCTATTTCTTCCACTTTTCAAGGAATTGCAGATGAGTACTATATTTCCATACAGACACAACACAGGACATTCTTTCAGGATTTTTTTTTGATAAAGTATTCAGAAATAACCCGATAGGTTTACCATTAATTCCGTGAAATATTCACGGGTCCCGCTAATGTTCAATATTATCAGGAACAGTACATCTAATTCACTATTATTAACCACGAGCGATTTTAGGGATATAGTTTGGAATTTTTATGAAATTTTCTGCTATTATCAAGTTGAGTCTCGCCACTTATTTTCAGACATAAGTGTATTACCTAGACATTTATGCCTCAAAACACCTTTAGATGTGTATATTTGAATTTGAAAACTGACACACAAAACATCTCCGCAAACAGCAAAGTTGACAATGGTTGTTTTATCAGAAAATAATTGTTGATGGACATTAGCCAAAGGCGGACCGACAGTTCGAACAAGCATCACTTTATTTACACATAGCCTTGTTTGATTTATATGAGAATTAGCTACTAATACTAATAGGATGAAATAACATATAGACTTGCATTTGTTAGCAACAACAGGTTTTGGTGTGTGATTATTTATTCATTTATTTACTTCATTCTAGAAAAAGATTACTATTATAATTGCATTAGAAAACTATTACATTACAAATGGAAATATCAAATAAAGGGATTCATCACAACCATAATCAGATAGCAATTAGAATATAAATACGATATTTCATATTTTACTATCTATAAAATACTATAATGCTGAACAAAATACAATAATTGGAGAAACAGAATTATTTCGTTTCTGAAACGTTGCTAGAAACTTCTACAAACTACTGACATGGCGGGCGTGAGGAGGGAATTCGTGAGAAATGTTTCAAAATATGATAGATGGGCAAAATGTGTCAAAAGTGCAAATAAATATTTATTTCAGTTCGTTCTCAGATTATAAATTATTTCGAGTTATTCTGTGCGTGACTGATGCATGCCAAAAAAAAAAACGAATCATTTATTAACATACATGCGCGCAAGCTTGTGAACGTTTATGTATGTGGATGTATACATCGTAGATAGTGCATTGATTTGTGTTTATGTCTATGAAATTATATATGCATATATATACATACATATATATATATATATATATATATATATATATATATATATATATATATATATATATATATATATATATATATATATATACATACATACATACACACACATGTATTTACATATATATATATATATATACATATATATTATATACATATAGATATATATATATGTATATGTATATGTGTGAGTATATGTGTTTATACATCTAAGTATGTATGTATATATATATATATATATATATGCGCATTATTATGACAAACATATTGATATTGTAAAAGTTGTATATATATGTATACGTGTATGTATATATGTATGTATGTATGTATGTATGTATGTATGTATGTATGTGTGTATGTATGTATGTATGTATGTATGTATCTATCTATCTATTTATCTGTCAATCTGTCTATCTCTCTATCTATCTAGCTAGCTATCTACATACCCATTCATATTTATATATACGAGTGTGTAAATATATGTTTGTGCGTTTGTGCACTCACGGGGTTGTGTGTGTGTGTGTGTGTGTGTGTGTGTGTGTGTGTGTGTGTCTGTGTGTGTGTATGTGTGTGTGTGAATATATGCATGTGTATATAATTCGTAGGATAATCGGTAACGCGATCACCCAACAGGCTATAAATAAGTTTTAAATTCCATTAGGCATGACTGTTCCTTATCTTACTCACACCTACATCGCTCATATGAGAGCGCATAATGTCACAAATAATTTATATTAAAAACTTGTTTCTTAATGAATAATAGGCAAACTCTCATATACTTCAGTTTATACATATAACTATGCGTATAGTGCGCTTGTGTGTGCATTTAGTTTTGTATGTGTTTTAGTGTAAATATCCATGATCGCATCTAGCTTATATGTATGTTCGTATATCACGCAAAACTATAGATAGTCATCTGTATAGTCATATACGGCTGTAATTATAATTCGTTTCTTTTACATACTTTACTTTCGATCTTTCTCTCTCTTTCTATATTTATAAGGTGTGTATGTGTGATTATATTCATGGATCCATCTATCTATCCGTCCGTCCGTCCATCCGTCTGTCTGTCTGTCTGTCTGTCTGTCTGTCTGTCTGTTTATGTATGTATGTATGTATGTATGTATCTATCTATCTATCTATCTATTAATCAACTTTGATTCCACAAAAGCGTTCTATAGAGGATTAGTGGAGGGGAGTTGCAACGACGATCTCGGACAGAATCTGAGCGTCGACGAGGAACACCTGACCCGCCTGTTCAGGACAACTTTCGGGCCGGGACCTATGGACAACCACCAGAGATCCCTGGCCTGGCAGTGCTATCGAGAAGCATTACCCGTTCGGGATAAGCTTTACAGACACGGTTCGAGACACACCGGACCGACATGCCCGAGATGCGGTCAAATCGACGAAACCGTTCTGCACGCACTCGTGCAGTGTCCAAAGATTTCCGACCTGTGGGCATATGCCGAACGGCTGCTGTCACGTGTGGGACGAGTCCGCCTGTCAGCCGAGTCTATTGTGTAAATTGCTCCACCACCGTCCCTCAACAGGGAAGGCAAGGCAGTGTTCATCATACTGGTGGCCATGGTGAAAGAATGTGTGTGGTGGACCCGAGCGAAAGGATTAGAGACGAAAACTTACCTCTCTGGCCAATCGCTCATCAACTTTTTCAAGTATCACTTGAAAAGTAAGGTGAGAATAGAGAGACAGTTTTTGTCTCGTGAAAGTTTCATTAAAAGGTGGGTGAATGTAGCAAAGATGGTGCGTGCGAGTGACGATACCTCTTTGAGCATGATCCTATAAATCGAAAAAAAAAAAAAAATTTTTTAAAAAGAGAGAGAGTGCACTTCGCTCTCATGTGTCTATTCCCTGCTGAGTTTACTATGGTCTTTTCCGTAGGTTTTTCTCTCCATGGATACACCTAATGTTACCCCATTTTACACAATTGACATTTTCTGTGATATACGATACCCCATTTTTTTTTGCCCCTACCGATCCCTTTTGATCGGATTTTTTTTTTTTTTAACGAAAAGCTCTACAGTTGTATTTGTCCCCTCTGTGTGCAGGCCTGCGTGGCTAATAAAAGAAAGTTATCTATCTATCAATCAATCTACCTATCTGTCTATCTATCTCTTTATCTATCTATCTTTATCTCTTTAACTATCTATGTTTCTGTGTGCGTGAGTGTGTGTGTGTGTACGTGTGTACGCGTGCGTCCACGCAAGAGTGTGTGTGTGTGTGTGTTTGTTTCAAATTCTGGATGTGAAATCCTGTGTTGAAACAGATGTCACTGTATTTAGGGATGATCATTTTTGCCAATTATACACCCGCGCTATCTATTTCATCTTCACTAAGCTATAGTTATTATTGTTGTTGTTGTTATTATTATTATTATTATTATTATTATTTTTATTATTATTGTTGTTGTTGTTGTTGTTGTTGTTGTTATTATTATTATTAGTAGTATTATTATTATTATTATTATTATTATTATTATTATTATTATTATTATTATTATTATTATTTATGGTTACTTTTCATAATAACTTTATTTCAGCTGCCTTAGTACCGGGCATCCTCCCAAGGCCAAGAGTGGCAAGGGCCCATCTGTTTTGCTATGCATGCTAAAATTATCACCACATTTATTCCATCTTAGATGGAGATTGCTTTCTGTAGTATATGGACTGTACCCATAAAGGTTATCCTTTGTAGTTCACGGAGATTGGAACTAAACAAAATCTGTCTAATACATTCGTATATGTTTTTCAATTGAAACACTGAATCATTGTGGACATTTATTGCTTTAATAGCAAGAGAAAAATCTCAGAGAGAAAGAGCTTATCCGCAGGAAGCATTTAATTATTGCCGTAATAACAATGTTTCCTTGCCGAATATACAAGAAGACCCTGATCAGTTAAAACAACTTTTGGAGAATACCGACATTGAAGGAGTGAACTTTAGACAGAACATCAGAAACTATAATTCAATGTGTTCATTCGCCTCATTTGGAGCCAATGTTACATCACCCCCTGGTCGTAGCCCATACTGTTTCCGCTTGTAAGGACACGTCTATCATCACGCAAGCAACTTACATCCTGAAAACAATGTTCTCGGCACTCCGTCGTTTACGACGTCGAGGGTTCCAGTTGATCCGATCAACGGAACAGCCTGCTCGTGAAATTAACGTGCAAGTGGCTGAACACTCCACAGACACGTGTGCCCTTAACGTAGTTCTCGGGGATATTCAGCGTGACACAGTGTGACAAGGCTGACCCTTTGAATTACAGGTACAACCGAAACAGGAAGTAAGAGTGAGAGAAAGTTGTAGTGAAAGAGTACAGCAGGGTTCGCCACCATCCGCTGCCGAAGCCTCGTGGAGCTTTAGGTGTTTTCGCTCAATAAACACTCACAACGCCCGGTCTGGGAATCGAAACCGCGATCCTATGACCACGAGTCCGCTGCCCTAACCACTGGGCCATTGCGCCTCCACTCTGAAAACAATGAACCTAGAAGATATGCTCAGCCTTTCAAACAAGAGCTCAAGTCCCTGAAAATATTAATTGCTTGCAGTCAATAGTCAATAGTGGAAAAGATTTCTTCAGTCATGTTAAATAATCCATACACTGCATCATATTCAAATATGCGCACCGTTGAACAAGGAAAAGAAAAAAAGAGCAACCAGACAAAATGTTAATCCGAAGAAAATAACTATACGTTTCAAATCAAGCCCAGATGCCAGGAGATACAATAACCATGTAAATAATGAAGCTGCAG